>NW_026705348.1:600000-771445 GCF_029867415.1 Vicia villosa
GCTACTGCTTCCATTTTTACTATTGTTGTTGTTGTTGTGCTCAGTAGGAATAGATGTGGATGTTGTTTCAACCATTTTTACTTTGTGTTTTTCTCCCTGAATCTTTGTCTAACATGGTTAAGTGCTTGCACCTAGAACCGGCGCTCTGATACCAATTGAAGGAGTGAAAAACAATTAGAAAGGGGGGATTGAATAAGTGTAACTCAAAAACTTGGAAGATAAAAACAATCATAACAATTATTTTTATCCTGGTTCGTTGTTAACGAAACTACTCATGTCCACCCCTGACAAGGTGATTTACCTCTATTGAGGATTTAATCCACTAATCCAACTGATTACAATGGTTTTCCACTTAGATAACCTCTAAGTCTTCTAGAGTCTACACATCACAACTTGATCACTCTAGGAATCCTTTTACAATCAATGTAAAAATACAATGTTTACAAGAGTATATATTGCTTCTAAAAAGCTGTAATCACAACTGTGATATTTCTCTTAAGTTCTATACTTAACACTCACTAAAATATTACAAGAGTTTGTGAGGTTGAAGAGGAAGTTCTTTAGCTTTTGAATTTGACAGCGTTTCTGTAAGTTTGCACAAGTGTTCTTCTTTGCTTCTAATCAGAACTTCTATTTATAGGCGCTGAGAGGAAATGACCGTTGTGGTGCATTTAATGCTTTGTGTGAATAGTACAACGCTGCATTTAATGTTTCACACTTTTGTCAACTACCTCGAGCCTTGCTTTTGCTGCTATTACTGACTTTGCCTTTTGTAGCTTCTAACATTCCTTTTGTCAGACAGAGATTTGACGTTTAGCCTTTCATCTTTGTACTTTCTTCTGGACTCAGATTTGTTGAATAACAACGTTTGAATATCAGAGTCAAACAACTTTAGTGCAGATCATCTTCAGTCTTCTGACTTTGAAGAGCTTTTAGTGTGATACCATCAAAGATTCAGAGCTTGTGCTTCTGACTTTCATTCTGCTGATGCTTTCCATTTCATGTTCTGATTCTGCTTGATCATTTTCTGATATCTTGCCAGAGCATGTTCTCACGAAGCCATCCAGAACCTTCTGAGTCAGTGCTTCTGAGCGTTGATTCGTGCATACTCTTTATATATTTCCTGAAATGGAAAATGCAAAGGATTAGAGTACCACATTGTCTTATACAAAATTCATACTTAATGTTATCATCAAAACATAGAATATTGATCAGAACAAATCTTGTTCTAACAACAGAGAGTTTATTTCAACGGTAAAGCAAAACTTCTGGTGATGACACTTGATCAACAATATATCTCAAGTCTCATCAGTTAGAAGATTCAAGTTTCAGTTGAAGTTCTAAGTCATTGTTGTTATATCAAGTAAAAACACTTGAAGTTCTGAAGTTCTAAAAGTCTGTTTGCCTTTAGCATCTTAAAGTGATTAGTTAAAATGTAAAAGATCAATAACAAGACTTGAAGTATTGAGATCATGTCACACACACAATTTTTTTTTCAAAACTCTATGGCTTCTTAAAACTTTTTGAAAACTTATCAAAGTTTATATGGAATTGATTAATAAGTATTTGTAATCATTTAAGAAAAAATTTACACTGTCTAATTTATTAAGAATTTAGTCCAATCGATTAAAATGAAATAAATGATCTATTAGAAAAGTTTTTAATCCATTAAATCATGTAGCTCTTTTGAGATTTTCTTTTTTAAATTGAAAATTTCACCCTACCTCATTGGCATTTGGCGCACCACTGAATTGACAAAAGTGTCCTTGTGCTTTCGTAGATGTATGTTCGAAAGCACCTTCTTTTTTAAAAAATTTGGTTTTTTCGTAGATGCATCTACGAAACCCCTTAAAACATAGTGAAACGTGAGATTTTTTCAATTAATTAGGAAAATTATAATGTTCCGCAGATACATCTATGGAAAGGTTTGATAAGGTTTAAAAATAGAGTGTTCCGTAGATGTATCTGCGTAACTTGAGATTTTCTCAATTAATTGCGAAATTAATTTGGGATTTTTTCAATTGATTGAGAAATTAATTTAAAATTTTCCTAATTAATTAATTTGTAACTTAATTGGGATTTTCTCAATTAATTGGGAAAATCTCAACTTTCACCCTGTTTTACGTAGATGTCGTCAAACTTAATTAATTTGAGATTTTCCCAATTAATTGAAAAAATCTCCAATTAAATTATAAATTAATTCAGAAAATCCTAAATTTTTAATTAATTGGGAAAAATATTCCGTTGTTACATCTACGGAAATGTTTGATATGGTTTAGTTAATTGAGAAAATATCAAATTTTCAATTAATTAGAAAAAATCTACGAAAAATGTTTGATAGGGCTGACAATAGAGTGTTCCGTAGATGCATCTACGCAACTTGAGATTTTCTCAATTAATTGAGAAAGTCCCAAGATTCACTCTTACACATCCATAGATACTTCTACGAAAGAATCAAATTTTTTCAAAATATGAAATAGGTCCGGATGTACGTCTACGAAAGTTGGAGTCAAAAATGGAATTATTTTGTGTGGTGTTTAAGAGATGCATGAGTAAGGTTGAGAAATTTTATTTAAATTAGAGTTATTGTATTTTAAAAACTCTTAATTAGTTCATTTTGTCGATGAATCACTTCGGACTGTGAAAAAGAACGCGTTGAATGGAGCATAATCGTGCAAACTGAAACTGGGTGAGTACAATCTCTTTTCTCTTCACAAATGTATCATTTTCTCATTGCTAGATTTACCCATCATAGAATCCTTCACTCTACTGTTCTATGCCGCAATGCTTATTCTCTTTTCCTCGATTCTTGTTCTTTCTCTGTTTCTAACACAAACCACCATCATCAAACCGACAACTTTACATTGTCAGCCCTCGTAAATTCATGCGGTTTGTCCCCTGAAACTGTCCTTAAACTCTCCAAAAGGTTGCAAACCATAAACCCTAATGGCCCAAACGCTGTAGTTCAACTTCTCACCAACCATGGCTTCTCTGATTCCCAGTTACGCAGCTATGTAAAGAAACAACCTTCGGTACTTTTATCAGATGCTGAAAAGACCCTTTTGCCAAAGCTCAAATTTTTGCAATCCATTGGGGTTTCAACCACTGATCTCCCCAAAATCCTAATCAGGAACACTTCCTTTTTGTCAAAAAGCTTGGACAAACACTTAATACCTCGCTATGAGATCATTAGAAGCCTAGTTTGCAATGATAAAGAGGTGGTTTCAGCTTTGAAGCATGGTTCCTGGAACCTTAACTGTGGCTGGGTTGTAAATGATGCAGCTCTGAACATTGAGGTTTTGAGGAACCTTGGTGTTCCTCAAGGTTGCATTTCCCTTTTGGTATCCAATTTTCCCGGTGTAGCATTCACCAAACACTCGATATTTGCTGAGGCTGTTAATTCAGTCAAGGAAATAGGGTTTGATCCATCAAAGTCGAATTTTGTTTTGGCACTCCAGGTGTTTGCGAAAATGAACAAGGATATTTGGGAATCAAGATTTAAGATTTTCGAGAGATGGGGTTGGTCGAGAGATATGTGTCTTTCGGCTTTCTTAAAGCACCCGCAATATATGATGATCTCAGAAAAGAAGATAGTAAAAGCGATGAACTTCTTGGTGAATGATACTGGTCTTAGCCCCGAAGAAGTTGCGAGAAGGCCTGGTATGCTGAACCGCAACTTGGAGAAGACGTTTATCCCTAGATGGGCTGTTCTTAAAATTTTGAGGTCAAGGGGTTTGGTAAAGAGTGATTTACGCATAAGTAGCGTTATTTCGATAAGTGAGGAAAAGTTTTTGGAGAGATATGTGACCCGATTTCAGAAAGATGTGCCCCTGTTATTGGATGCATATAATGGTCAGGTGTTAGATTGATCATCTTGGTATACTCGAATCTTTGAAAGTTTGAATTAGTTATACTTGATTGCAAAAGTTAATCATTCATTTTTTATGGTTTGTGTTACTGGTTTTTAGAACTGAATCATTGATATGTTACTTATACCACTCAGTAGCTATCTGCAATATGAATTTTCCCCATTTTATGAAGTTGTAAGAGCAGATTTTACCAAGAAAGCAAACCCCTACTGACATTTATTTTTTCTGTTATGATGAGATTATTTTGTCTACTACAAATAATCTTTATGATAAAAATGCAAGGTAAACTCAATGCTTATGTTAATACTATGCTGATGACCTTATTTGTTCTCTTACTGCCTTTATATGGAACCATTTTTGTGATGCATAGTTTGGACTTTCTCATGGGACTACCCTTGATAAAGGGCGAACTACCTCATTTCTTTCAGTCGTAAAGAAAAAGTAAGACTCTACCATCTTCTAAAACCGCACCAAATTCATAGATTTTTCTTTGATCAGTGAAAACTATCCATCACAAATTTTGCATCCAACTCAAAATTAACATGTTTCAAATTTATCTCTATTATCCAATAACTACTTGATGTAGGCCCAAAGCTTCAAACCAGAAAGAGGACTCAAATTATTTAATAGAAAAGTCATCCATTATGATTCATTTGTGGCTCTATCAGAACAGTTTCAAAAGAGTTAGCAAATTATGTTCTCTGCATAACAATATTAAAACTAAAAGAATCAATATAATCTTAATTTACAAAATAAATTAAACTAAAAGAATTAATACAAATGTATTTTACAAAAATAAACTTTTTTGCCCAAAGTTGAGTCAAACTCCTAACCTATTAGAAAACTATTCAAACAACATTAATTGAAATCAATTGTACAAACTCAATTCTCTCATAATCAATTATGTCTATCGTCAATCCTAACTAGGGATGTCAATTTGTCCCATATCCTATGGGTATCCGAAAAAAACACTCATAACAGGTAGGGTAAAAACCTACAAAATGGGTATGGATACGAACACGGATAATTACTCATTAAAATAAGCGAGTATGAGTTCGGACACGAGTACCTTACTACCCACCTTGTCCTATACCCACAGTGCATATTTATATAATGACATTTGTATTATTAGATAAAAATGTATATTTATCAATTTTTAAAAAAAGTACATAGTTATTAAACTATTACATATTTTAATAAAAATATTTATTTATTTCTTAACTCAACGATAACATCCATAATTTTTTATATCATTAAAAAAATTAAATTATATGATTTTTTACCATTAATTGATTTAATTTTTCTATAAACCCAAATAAAAGAACACGAATATGCTATAGAATATGGGTACAGTATGAACATTGATACCTACCTACGCGAGTTTAGACTCGAGTTTAGACTCTGGGTTGAGACATTTTTTAAAACCGACGTACCATGACCATGCCTTTATCCCTAAACGCAATATTCCAGGGTGAGTTTTGAACCGTGAAGAAGAACACGTTGAATGGAACATAATCCTGCAAAATAAAATTGGGTAACGTACAATCTCTTTTCTCTTTACAAATGTATCGTTTTCTCAAGGCTAGATTCACTCATAATGCCACCCTTCAATACCGCAATGTTCTTTCTCTTTTCTTCAACTCTCGCTATTTCTCTGTTTCTAACACAAATCAACATCATCAAGGTGGCTCTCTTACATTATCAACCCTTGTAAACTCATGTGGGTTATCCCCTGAAACTGCCCTAAAACTCTCCAAAAGGTTGCAAGCCAAAAACCCTAATGGCCCAAATGCTGTAATTCAACTTCTCAGGAACCATGGCTTCTCTGATTCCCAGTTATGTATCTATGTCAAGAAACACCCTTTGGTACTTTTATCACATCCTGAAAAGAACCTTTCCCCAAAACTCGATTTTTTCCATTCCATTGGGGTTTCAACCACTGATCTCCCTAAATTCCTTGCTTTTTGAAATCAAGTTTGCAGAAAACCCTTTTACCTAGATATCGGTTTATTAGAAGCCTGGTTTGCAATGATAAACAGGTGATTTCTGCTTTCAAGCACGGGTCCAGAAACTTTTACCATGATGCAATTGTCAATGATTATGTCCCAAATATTAATATTCTGAGACAACTTGGTGTTCCTCAGCGTTCGATTTCGTTTTTAGTATCCAATTTTCCCAATGTAGCTTTTGCCAAACATTATACATTTGTTCGGGCCTTTAATTCGGTCAAAGAAATGGGGTTTGATCCTTTGATGTCTAATTTTGTTTTGGCACTTCAAGTAATTGGAAAGATGAACACAAAAAGTTGGGAATCAAGATATAAGGTTTTCGAGAGGTGTGGCTGGTCGAGAGATATCTGTCTTTTGGCTTTTCAAACATATCCTCAGTGTATGATGATATCAGAGAAAAAGGTTATGAAAGCAATGAACTTCTTGCTGAATGATGTTGGTCTTACACCTGAAGACATTGCTAGGAGCCCTGGGGTTCTGAATCGCAACTTGGAGAAGACGCTTGTCCCTAGATGTGCAGTTGTTAAGATTTTGAAGTCGAGGGGTTTGATAAAGAGTGGTTTGCGCATAATCAGCTTTATTTGCATAACTGAGAGAATGTTTTTGAAAAGATATGTGACTCCATTTCAGAAAGAGTTGCCATTGCTATTGGATGCATATAAAGCTAAGAACTTAAATTGATGACTATCTTGAATTGCTTCAGCATTCTCTAAGATTGCCATATAGCAGCTCCTTCAAGTGATTTTTTTTTATCACCGCTTTGTAAGAGTCAACATTAACCTGATAGATTATTTGAATTTGAAGTTCCCTAGATACTCAATTTTTATCTGATGTTTGAAGTTCCCTAGATACTCAATTTTTATCTGATGTTAGATTGTTATGGTAGAGATATGACATGGAGATTCTGTGGTAAGGAGAGAAGATCAGATGAAGAGAAATCAAACAATTAGAGAATGATAAAGACTTAAAAAGACTAGATAGAACATTATGGCAATAGTTGATCTATGTAGCTGATCCACTTAGTGGAATAAGAATTGGTGGTTGTTGTTATAATGTGCAGTACCCACTGTATTTGTTAATTTCTAGCAAAGGTTTGTTTCCCCCCTTTCCTATTTATTTGATAAACAAAGGTCCACGAGGATATCTCTACATTATATAGTACCATAACTGAGATTATACTAACCTAACCATGATTCTTAAATATTTATTATTTTGGGGTACCTTCTCACATAACATGTTATGTTACTGACTTGTAATAAATTTGCTGATGAGACAACTAGTGCTATATCTGGTGTAGTCAAGATCGAGTGCTAAGGAAGTCTGAGGGTGTTACGATCAGAGAAAGATCGTTTCCGTCGCTAACATGGTCAAGATCAACTTTTTTAAGCAACATCCTTAAATAAATGTGCTGGGACTTTTCTATTGTACATATATTATAATTTTTCATGTTTTTGTGTATGTGTATATATATGTTTGAAATTACAATTTTATTTGTGACTGTTTTATTACCATTGAGCATTTCCGAATCCGGGTACACTTTCACATAACCTATTTTAGATGCATTTATTTCGAGAAGGTTTAGTTTGATGCAAACCAAGAGGCAGATCAACAAGTTCATCTCTCTCACACCCCCATTTTGGTTAAATCATTCATAACCAGTTATTTTTCCTCACACTGGTGGCTCTCTGTCACTACTCAGGACTTCCCTGTATTCTTCTTTAAGAGCTGTGATTTTGCTTCAACTTTCACCATATCATTCCTATTATTTTAGGCCTGTCTTAGTCCTCATTAATATAGTCAATTCCGGTACGAAAATTATAGCTATGTTGCTCCACCAAATCGTGTTAGTTCTTTCTCATTTTTCTCACTCTCTATTTGCTATGAAAAAGAAGAAGAAAAAAAAAACAGTGCATTAGAAGAAATGCTTATCCAAATACACTATGTAATAATCTTTGGTTGTGGAACTATGAGAGTTGCAAAATAATTGTCTTAGGCACCATAATTTTTGGAAAACAATCAAATAAATCGGTCTCATTAAGAGTGTGATTGGTTTAAAATAATTTTCTCTCCATTATGCGGGTGTCGAAGCGTATTCCCAAACGTACAAGTTGGTTTCGCAATCTTAGATTCACTACTTTTGACTCCTTAAGGTAACATAAATCTTGTTTAAGCCACCAGACACTTAAATTGTCTTCCATATACAACAAAAAATGTGAGTAAGTGATGAAAAATTGAAGAAAAGCGGCTTCAGAGCTTTGCAATTAAAAGTAGGGATTTTTAAGAAAGAAACATGTAGCAATTGGTCATCTATGCATTCTCTAACAACAGATGGTTTCCAACTAGAACTATATAACTTATGGTGATGGATAACAAACTAATATTTCAAGCAAAAATGAAGAAATTAAAACGAAGTTCATCTAATTTACTCAGCCTAAAAAAAGAGGCACTCGTCTTATGTATGGCAGTATCAACAAAAACGAATCAAAATGCCAAAAATGTAAACAGAACATATTGAAGGCGAGTAGAGTAAAACTCAGAGGTCAAATTCAGAATTTGCAAACCCGCGACAACAGTCTATGAAAACAAAAACGCTTTGCTGATTGATAAAACCTTTGCATGCATCCTGTAACAGAAACATCTCATGCTCAAAATTGATGCCAAATCTATTAAAAAACTTTTCATCTATCTATCGCAGAAAGGAACTAAGTATGCACTAACCATTCCAAAGCAGACTTTTCGACTCAAAGATTTTAGTTACCAGGAGTCTAGGAATAAATCATCTTGTCCAAGTTGTAGGATAGAATATGAGAAAATGCTGTGACATATTATGTTAGCAAGCCCATATTATTATCTAGGGGTGCTTTCTTGATAAAATCGGCTCTTACAACTTCAAAATATCGAGAAAATTCCTATTGCAGATAGCTACTGAGTGGTATAAATAACATATCAATGATTCAGTTCTAAAAACCAGTAACACAAACCATTAAGCTATATATGCAAATCATAAAAAAATGAATGATCAACTTTTGCAATCAAGTACAACCAATTCAAACTTTCAAAGTTTAGAGGATACCAAGATGATCAATTATCTGACCATTATATGCATCCAATAACTGAGGCACATCTTTTTGAAATCGGGTTACATATCTTTTCAAAAACTTTTTCTCAGTTATCGAAATAATGCTACTTATGAGTAAATCACTCTTTACCAAACCCCTTGACCTCAAAATTTTTACAACAGCCCATCTAGGGATAAATGTCTTCTCGAAGTTGCGGTTCAACATACCAGGCCATCTCACAATATCTTTGGGGCTAACACCAACATCATTCACCAAGAAGTTCATTGCTTTTATAATCTTCTTTTCTGAAATCATCATATATTGCGGATACTTTAAGAAAGCGGAAAGACACATATCTCTTGACCAACCCCATCTCTCGAAAATCTTAAATCTTGATTCCCAAATATCCTTATTCATTTTCGCAAACACCTGGAGTGCCAAAACAAAATTCGACTTGAAAGGGTCGAACCCCATTTCCTTGACTGAATTAACAGCCTCAACAAATATAGAATGCTTGGTGAATGCTACACCAGGAAAATTGGATACCAAAAGGGAAATGCAAGGTTGAGGCACACCATGCTTCCTCAAAACCTCAATGTTGAGAACTGCATCATTTACAACCCAACCACAGCGAAGGTTCCAAGACCCGTACTTCAAAGCTGAAACCACCTCTTTATCATTGGAAACTAGGCTTCTAATGACCTCATAACGAGGCCTTATGTGTTTCTCTAAGCTTCTTGACAAAAAGAAAGTGTTTCCGATTAGGATTTTGGGGAGGTCAGTGGTGGAAACCCCAATGGATTGCAAAAATTTGAGCTTTGGCAAAAGCGTCTTTTCAGCATCTGATAAAAGTACCAAAGGTTGTTTCTTGACATAGCTACGTAATTGGGAATCAGAGAAACCATAGTTGGTGAGAAGTTGAACTACAGCATTTGGGCCATTAGGGTTTATGGTTTGCAACCTTTTGGAGAGTTTAAGGACAGTTTCAGGGGACAGACCGCATGAATTTACGAGGTTTGACAAGGTAAGGTTGTCGGTTTGGTGATGGTGGTTTGTGTTAGAAACAGAGAAAGAACAAGAATTGAAGAAAAGAGAATAAGCATTGCGGCATAGAACAGTAGAGTGAAGGATCCTATGATGGGTGAATCTAGCAATGAGGAAATGATACATTTGTGAAGAGAAAAGAGATTGTACTCACCCAGTTTCAGTTTGTACTTTGTAGGATTATGCTCCATTCAACGCGTTCTTCTTCACAGTTCAAAGTGATTCAGTATTGATTCGACATGTGGCATACTCGTTTAATACATGACATTGTTACTATGACGCCAAGTCAACCTTTCTATCAATTTTAAATATTGAACTCTCATCCATTTACATTGAATCCTAATCCTCTCCTCCTTCAAACCAATCTCAACCACCATTTCTATGAATCCTAATACTTGCCTCCTTCAAACCAATCTCAATCGCCATCTCCAATCATAAAATTGACATAAAATTTCGAAGCACTTCCCTCAAATATTTAAAATACATCATCTATTTCTTAAGATTAAAAGCAAGAAAATATTGCATACTTGAAAGAAGGTTGTGAACGAAGAAATGCGGAGTTGAATATGAAAATTTTCAAGAGCTGAAAACGAAATGGAACAAATAAAATGAAAGAGAAAATCTTTTATGGTGAAAACCACAAAGGATCTTTTGGACTACCACATGATTTTTGGAAAACAAATCAAAACGTTTTCGATACATGCCACTAACATTTAGGATCTCGAAAAACAGGTTATCATTGCTTGCATTAAATGAAAGTAAGCGTGACAAGCTAAGTGATTAATTGACATTCTCGACTGACTTTTTTAGCTAATCAGAAGACATCTAATAAATGACTCATCCTCAAATTAAGGGCTTACACAAATAAACATCTAACAGAGAGACTCACCCTTTAAATGTTGTCGTATTTAACTAAGGAACTCGCCGATAGTTGATGGACTCACCCTTTAAATATAGTCGCCTTCAGCTGAGGGACTAACCCTTTAAAGATAGTTGCCTTCAACTGAGAGACTCACCCCTAGCTGAAGGACCCACCCTCTAAATAAGGCCGCCTTCAGTGAGGGACTCACTAGTAAGGCGAAGGGTGCACTTCGAATGAAAAAAGGGCTTAAAAATACTTTGTCCTTAGCAAATTCACTACAGGAAAAAAGGCCTCCTGCCACGCCTAGAAAATCGAGGCTATATGCAAAATAACCGTGGCGTAACGCTGAGGCCACGGTTTGGCCACGGAAATCCAACTGTGGAGTATGCGGCCGTGGCCTAAAGTAAAGTCCACGGTTTTTTGGTATAGACCACGCCTTTTTTTACAACCGTGGCTTTTTTAGGCCACGGTTTAGATAGCTTGATTAAGGCCGCGGTTTGTATTTGCCATGACTGGAAAACTATGGCTATATGGTAAAGCCGCGGTTTCATTTTAACGTTTACGACACAGTATTAGTTTAAGATATAGCCACAGTTTGGTTATGACCACCTATTTAAAATTGTTGTTATATGTTATGCATTATAAACCATTTATCTTGCCACGGTTTATTTCTGTATCATTACATATATATATACAAACTTGTCCAAAGGGCTGATTTTCTTTTTCAAACCAACATATCAATCACTTACACCAATTTTGAAGAATTTAAAACTTGATTACTATAATTGTATGAATACAAATTATTTTAGTGTCTACACATCAATGACAATAGCATCGTGATTGACTAAGTACATTATACATCTAATAAACCTAAACCAAAACTATGCATCTCTAACCATCTGATAGCTGACAAATCCTGAGAAAAGGGAAAAGGGTTAGCTGCAGTGCTTGCTGCTGAATGTCCAGTTGTTGACGTTTAAGACCAGATGCAGTCTTCATCCTTGCCTTTGCATCTCGCCTCCACTTAACAAGCTTTTTCAGCAACTGGCATAACAAACAAATAAAAAATAAACATGTGCTTCTAATCTACGCACTCTCTAGGATGGGGAAGAACATTGCCGCATATAGATTACAAAATTATCAAAAATTTTAGGCATTGATACAACAAATGAAAAACAGACATGCTATTTTGACCAATGTAAACCCCTGTAATACCATTCCTGGTCAATGTAATCAAAAGAGGTGCATTCTGACAGAAAATAGTAAAATGAAAGATGCAGTCTTCATCCTCTTAGTCTCTCGAACATGACCATCTCTTGCTGTAGAAACTAGTCGACTAATCTCTTCTCACCAGATGCAGAATTTCAAAAAGAACTTTTAACATGGCTCTTAGAAGTTCCATGTCCCTCAAAACTTATTAATCAACACAATTATTATACTATAATTGAAAATTAGAAACAGAGCCAAGTACCTTCACAACCTTTAAATAGAGTTCTCAATCAATCAATCAATCAATCATTCATTCATTCGAAGATAGTATTCATCGAAGATACAAAGCAGATAATTTACGGAGTTAGTTGTTGGAGTAATCTCTAGTAAGTTCTCTATTAGACTCAACATCTCTCTTCCACGTTCGTTCCTGTCATTGCAAGAACAAAATACTCTTTATCAACTTCTAGTAAAACCATTAACTTCAAGAAACAGTAATACATGATTTCTTAGGGAAACAAACATTTATGTATGACAGTTCAAGAATTAATGTAAGTACCTTAAGAGTAGATTAACCTTATAGTAATATATTGAGGATGTTGTGTCATGCTGATTCCGGAATATTTCGGCACGCCCATATATCCAACAAACAAGTCCTAAAAATGTTTACACCGTCTATTAAAATGAGAGTATTTTAATATGAAAAAATAACATAGTCGAGAAAGAAGGGACTTACTTCTAAAGCATTTGTATAGTCAAAACAGCTGTAAAAGAGAGATTTTGACAAATTAGTACGATATAAAATGAAGGAGTGGATAAGAAATCAAAACCAGACCAAACTCATGACTCTTACGATAGAGTAAAAGAACAAATAAAAAACATGTAGCAAGATGGAGCAATAACATCAACTAAATCATTTGCTGGTAGATAGAAATAAGGAACCTGTACAAGTTAAAATTTGAAACTGAATAAAGCTTTTTGTTTGTGAAATCAACTAATGACAAACCTATAAACTGTTTTCACCACAACAAGGTCATAGTGATCCATGTATGGTACTATAATAATATCTCCAAAATAATCTGCTTCTTTCTTTATGTCCACATTTATATCTTTCTTTCCATGCTTTTATATGAGAAGTAAGAAATAGAAATTAATAAATAACTTTGATAAGAAAAGAAAGTATTTGTGAATTTTATGGTTACTGAGGGGTAGGTAAGAATGAAGATTTGTTCATTTCTTACCAAAGCAACAAAGAATCGAGCTACAACATGTTAAGATTTGATTAGCTTATGTTGCATCCACAATTTTCTTACTGCCATTAGAAAAATGGATCATAAACAGTGTAAGCAAACCCCTTAAAACTACATTCAACTCAATGCCATTAGAAATCAAAGATGCAATTAAAAAACAGAAGTTCAGAACAATAACTACAGCCTCCATATAAAGATGAAACCTATAAATCACATCAGTAGAAACATTCAGCCAATAGCAATGAGCAACTTAACACAATATACAAAAGTGGGAATATATCATCACCAACACCGAATATGAAATGCAAGCAAGAGTTGATATCACTTTCAGGTAATGACTGAATAAAATATGTGTTAGTAAAGACAATACTTAAATTGAAGTCCATCCTTCCGGTCGGAACTCGGAAGCCTCAATTTCAAAACTTGGTGAATTTAGTAAAACAAAAATGATACTCTCTTTGCTCGCCTCTTTATTATTTGCTGTGATAAAGTAGTTTTTGTGAGTAAAGTTGATAGAAGCCTGAGTAATAAGAGTTAGTTATTATGATATTCCCTGAACTTTAGGAACTCCGAAGCCTCAATTTCAGAGATTGGTGAATTTAGTCACAAGGGAAAATGGTACTCACTTTGCTCGTATCTTTATTATTTGGGAGTAAAGTCAACATCAACGGACAATATATAAGAAAAGTCCAAGTGAGGGCAGATTAAGGTGTATATTAAAGTCACCAATACAAGATATATCGTAATAAAATTGTTTTAATATAAAACTCAACATGGAATACATTGAGCATTACTAAATTTATATATTATCAAACAAAATGCCTTAGAAATTGATAGACTCGGTGAAAATAAGAACTAAGGATGGAGACTGATAGGGTCTTACTCAACAACTTTTCTCTTGAATCAGAGCAATATCAGATAAAACAAAGAGAGAAAAGAAGATATAAAAATATAAGTCTTCAGGGCATTCGAGAGAACCACAACATCTCAGTGACCTCTATAATCCGCCACTCTCTTATTTTCAAAATATACTAAGAAACTGGATGTTAAAACACAACACAGTCAGCTATTTAGAGTATTATTCCCTATTACTCCTCTATTTCTACTTGAATAAACCCTTCTAATTTAAGAAAATGCCTGTTTTCAGAAACATTACCTAAGGAACTTGCCTGCATCTAACCAATTTTCTGAACCTCTGCTGTCATTGCGCTGATCATACATCGGCTTCCTTATCTCGTTGTACTTCTGCTCTATTTCCAAAACTTTATCACTAGACTCCTCATTGATCTAAAACCACAACAATCACAACTAAAATAAATTAAAATAACAAAACCCTCAATTACATTACTTTTTTGTCAAAAAAATTCAATTTTTATGCAAATTAGGGTTCGTGCTCATTGAGGTAATTACATAATATACCCTAAAAAAAACGTTTCAACTTCAACACCGGAATTTGAATCGACTAAATTTGATTAAAATTTGAAAGAAAATAATAACAAGAAACATAATTTGGATACCTTTTCGAGCTCATCTTGCATTTCCTGCAACTTTTCAATGGAGAGGACAAGTTCTCCGTCGATTTCCTTGGCGTTGTCGCCCTTTTCAGAAACCTCTTTTCAGAAACCTTAAGCTTCTTGCTCTTGTTGGCCACCATCGTTGTTGTTGTTGTTCGGAATGAGAGACAGAGGGTCTGTTGTATGAAAACCCTAGGAGACAAACCTCGTTATGCTTGAGCGTGTCTGATTGAAGGTGTTAGGGTTTTTTGGGTTTATAGCGGTGAGCGTGAGTGTAAAGTGTGTAACATAAAAAGGAAAGAGAGAGCGTGATCCGAAATCGTGTGAGAGAGGATCGATTTGAGGAAGGAGAAAGCGTGATTCGGTTGAGAAAGGAGACGGCGAGGATTCGGTTGAGGAAGGAGACGGCGAGGAAGAGGAAAAATTAGGTTAGACAAATGATAACTAGTATTTATATTTTTTATTTTTTTTTAATTTAAAAAATTATAAAAGAAATTAATTAAGAAGAGGGAAATTAAAAAAAAAAAGAGGGAAAATCTGGCGGGTTTAATTTTTTGGACTTTGGCCACAGTTTGTAGTCAAAATCATAAGGTCGCGGTTTTTCTTTGCGGCTAAAAATATCTGCAGTTGTCTAACCGTGACAATTGAATGAAAAGGCCACAGTTTTACACTCCGGATTCAATATTCTATAACATACGTCTACGCTTTGATAACCATGGTCAAATCATATATGTGGCCACAGTTTCTGAGCTGTGGACAATTTTAGCGTGGTCGTAGGCCAAATTTCTAGTAGTGATTCCTCATGCTTTGAGGGACTATTTAGTGTTATATTTGTGAAGGTCTTAAATATGGGCGTCTTCGCCTAAGAACACTATCGTTGAAGTGATAACTTAAAAACTCGCCCAAGAGTACTGATCAAGTGTAAGGACGTTAGTCAAAGGAGAAGGTTTCTCCACTAACTCCTGAAGGATAGGTGGTCAATAATTTTTTCTAATTAGGAGGGAGCGGTTATTACCACTTAGGGTTACTCAAACCCTAGGTCTAAAAGCATAGCAAGATCATAATAACTCATATGATTACACTTCTCAAAAGCTTATACCTAAGCATATCGTCCATGCACAAAGCCTCTCACCTCGCGTGAGCAGTACTCCTATAACCACCGTAAAACACCATTATACATGACTTCTTACTATTGTGGATAAGTCCTAAACACCATAAAATGTTATATACCTACAAAGGTCTCTGAATTCCCTATCTTACAAGAGGAATACACACCTGTATTTTTTTACTAGTTCATAACCATAATAATTTTATATCATCTTCTAATAATAACTATAATACTCATTTTCAAGTTGGACAAATGACTATTAAAAAGATAACCAATAAGTTTATAAATTTGGCTTATTTGGCTGTTTCAAAAAAAAAAAGTTTATAAATTTGGCTAAATTACTCCCAGGGTCCTTTAAGTTATTAAATTATAACAGTTTGGTCCTTCATATTATTTTCACTACAACTAGGTCCTCTATGTTATCAAATGTGTGCACTATTATCCTTTTTTAACAAAGAAAATGTGCTAATTGTGGATGCAATTATTTTGAGTGGTATAAAAATGACGAAGTGCAACAAAAAATATAACAATCAATATTTCTAAATGTTTAAAATGAGAGAAAAAGGAGGCAGAAATCATCCAACAGGACCAAATTATTACAAAAAAAACTTAAAGGACCAACATGTTACAATTAAATAACTTAAAGACTTTGAGAGTAACTTAGCCTATAAATTTCAATGAACAATTTATCAATCTTAATTAAACATACATTTATGATACATCTATAATAGTGAACATCTCGATAAAGTCCTTTGGAACATCAAACACTTCAATTTCACCATCTCCAATTATTTCAACTAAAAAAAAATAACACATTAAAATTGCACAAAACAACACACATTAACATTCTGCATTTTGTAAGGTCTCTAATATAGTGGAGTAATTAATAGTTGGAAGAAGCCTTTGGAACATGAACCAAGATATTGAAAGCTATAAAAATTTTAAATCCTCTATTAATAAATTAAGGACATGAAAAAGAAAAACATGTTTATTATGAAACCTTAACCACTCCATTTCTTTTTACAACTATTCAACAAAGTCTCAAAAGAAGAAGTGCCGATAGATTGTTTTAACAAGTGGAAAAGCCAAGACGAAATATAAGCATCAGAAACACTTCAAAAATAAGTAGCTCATGTTTCACGGGCATAACCACAAATACTGCACATAGACACTACAACACAGTTTCTAGAATGAATATTTTCATCGGTAAATATCTTGTGTAATAGTTTCTTCCACTGAAGAAAGGATCTAAAGAGAATCACAAATCTTGCTTCAAGCCATTGTGCACTTTCTTGGTAAAAATATCAACAGATCAACAGAAATTACAGATCCAATTCAATTTCAGGAATAGGACAGGCATGCACATGAAAGCTATAAAGAAGCATCCCTTCAAGGGTTCATTCTCCTATACGTGTGAGTCATCTTAATGTCATCTGTTCCAGACCATCTGCAAGGCCTAAAAGACAAATACCCAATGGTGAAGTAGCAAAGCACTGAATGCGGAATAGGTAGATCCTTTCTTTCAACTGAGCGTGCAATCCTTCACGCGAATGTCATGTCAACCGCTCAAATCAATCTAACAGCTGATCGCATCCCACATCATACCATATGCGTCCATTTTCCAACCATTTCTCCTATTTAAAGAGGAAAATGCAACACTTCACGGGTATCCAAATCTTTATTCATTCAAACACCATCTTTCACTCTCATACTAACTTGTGCGTTAGAGTACTAATCTTGCTGGGCAGCTCCTCTCTACTACATCGGAAGCTCTGAATCACCGCAACAAACTCTAAATTCACACTTTTCGATCAACTATAGTTCCAGCACGAAACATCATCTTTTTCAGCAAGAATGCATCATTCAAGGGTTCTAGTATCATTACACAAGTTGTCTCATCAACATAAATTATAGAAGAATCAGTATTAAAAGTATGTCAGTAGCATAACATTTGAGATAGTAGCCCAAATCATAAAATATACAAAGTATCAAGGTTAGTATACTCTCAATCTGATAGGAAGAAATTCCTACCAAGGCAATAGGATTATGGTTTCAACAATAACAGATAAAGACATTAAAATTAAGCTAAGAAAAATAGAGATAAAATTATAGAAGAATCAATATTAAAAGTATGTCAGTAACATAACATGTGAGATAGTAGCCCAAATCATAAAATATACAAAGTATCAAGGTTAGTATACTCTCAATCTGATAGGAAGAAATTTCTACCAAGGCAATAGGATTAGGGTTTCAACAATAAAAGATAAAGAAATTAAAATTAAGCTAAGAAAAATAGAGATAAAAATAACTTTGATTTCATTAATTGATTCCAAATATCTCTAAGAGACTACTGATCCGCTGTCGCACACGGATAAAAAACGTGTATTTTGTAAAATGTAGTTTAGTGGTAACGACAACTATGATATCGTCTCACAAGGATTCTTAGTTATTACTAACCAACTGGAATTCGAATTAGGGGGGGGTTTGTTTCGTGTTCAATTATAAAAAAGCAGAAAATAAGTTATTATGAAAAAGTGATTATCTGAATAAGCTTAAACGAATCAACTCATTGTATCAACTTCCGACTTATCATTGATCCCTATAAAATTCCAATTCCCTAAACGGGTCTGTTCCTATTCGACTACAAAAACTACTGACAAGCGCAATAGCAATTATACGAAGTCTGTCCCTGAATTCAGGATAAAGCAAACGGATTAAAAGCTATTGTGAATTAAGCAAACACAATATGATCGAACGCGATAATGCAAAAGCTACACTAATCACGAAATTGATTCAAGAACATACAAAAATCAAATTAAAGAATTCTATCATATAAAAACAATTAAATTAAGCAAGCAATTGTAATTATAGATTGGATTCAAATGAACAGATTAATGGAAAATTATAAAAGAACCTCAAAGCGGCATCTGATTACAGTGAATTGATCCTCGAGGTTTAGTTCTCCATTACAATTTTCAAGCTCTCAAAACTTCGCGAATAGAAATCGTGAATAGTCTGTACCGCCAGACCTCGACTCCAGAGAAGACAAAAGTAAAATCGGGTCATAATAACCCAACTAGGTCAAAAACATCCAGAACCCGGCCCACAATTGACCAAAACTTAAACAAACTAAGGCTGCAACTTAAAACGAAAATATGGAAATTATGCGCTCCGAATCTGACTTCGACTCCGACACAAAAGTCGTAGCTCTCTTTCTCTTAGTTTTCCGGCGATTATTAGAACGCCTCAATCGGATTCCTGGAACTTTAGTTATGATCGTTTCCGTGAAAGCTACCAAAGCTGAAAATAAAATACGAAAATCAAATAAGTATAAAAATAAACTAAATGATAAAAACACATTAAAAGGGAAAAATAACCAAAATAAAACATGGAAATGTAAAAGTATAAACATAGAGGATCGTGTATCAAAATACACTGATCAAATTCCCCCACACTTGAACTTTTGCACTCCGAGCAAACTGAACAACAACACAAAGAACGCACAAATACATCATTAGTTACTCATCCTAGGCTACAACTCATCTTCGGTTAAGTTTGCATCGATAAGTACTTATATTGCACACTAAGGATATCGTATGAACACTAACCACAATTATGCAGACATAAGCCTCCTAAATACACAAACCAATTTAAATCATATTATTATACAATAGTCTAACTTACTCATCCTTTTTGCTCTTTTTCATTCAGGCGCAATCACATTAAGCCTGTTATCTCCACACACTTATAGCAAGACGACCGGTTAGTGACTCTGATCCTTTTCTGCACGGGGTTCTGATACTTACATGGCATAACCCTTTGCTTACTCAGTTGTAGTTGCGGGGGATCGGACCGTAATCCGCCCTACCAAGTTCAGCACCAGAAACCGCTGAACCAACTAACAAAGAGTCTTATTTTAAACTTTTTCTTTTGAAGGTTCCACAACCGTTGGGTTAAGTGACCGGGTGAGGGTCACCAAACTTAGAAGGTGCATTCCCTTTTTTTTCTTCTTTTTTTCTTTCGGAACATTCACTTATATTCATCGGCTTCCCTGCGTAAAGTGTGTGAGAGATGGTGCCGACTGCTGAAATAAACTACTCAAGAGCTGTCAGAGAATGAGAATTTAAGGCTAAAACATAATAAAAAGTTCAAATCAATTTCCATATACAGGAGACTTATGGTGTTAAAACGATACCGATCTTGTGAATTTTTCCCAAGTCTCCGTAAACTCGACTCAAATCAGTCTATAGCCTAAAACTTTCAAAACGATGCATATTTAATCTCATAATTTAGGAACCTGATTAAGGAAGATTAACCAAAAGCGATTAGTTCTCCATAGCCATTCGTACAAGCTTCGATAAAAAAATCATGAATAGTCAATCGTGAATAGTCTGTACCACCAGACCTAGATTCTAGAGAAGACAAAAGTAAAACCGGGTCATAATAACCCAACTGGGTCAAAAACATCCAAAACCCGGCCCACAATTGACCAAAACTTAAACAAACTAAGGCTGCAACTTAAAACGAAAACATGGAAATTATGCACTCCGAATCGGACTTCGACTCCAACACAAAATTTGTAGCTCTCTCTCTTAGCTTTCCGTCGATTATTAGAACGCCTTAATCGGATTCCTGGAACTCTAGTTATGATCGTTTCCGTGAAAGCTACCAAAGCTGAAAATAAAATACAAAAATAAAATAAGTATAAAAATAAGCTAAATTATAAAAACACATTAAAAGGGAAAAATAACCAAAATAAAACATGGAAATGTAAAAGTATAAATATAGAGAATCGTGTATCAAAATACACTGATCAACTACATTATATAACATTCTTAAAGGATAATAATAATATAAAAGCTCAAACACTACTAAAAGCCCAATAACCATACTAATAATATAAGTTCTACTATTACCCTTCTAAGAATAACAATACTACTAATATTATTCATAAAATACCCTTCTATCATTGCCGCGAGGTTCACTTGAACCTTGTCCTTAAGGTTCTAAAATTACTCCCGGATCCCATTGCTCATGTCCTTCCTCGAAAATGAGATCAAGGGCTGCCCTGAGACCATAGAGAAGCTAAATGGAAGGAGTGTATGGCCAATCGGTTCCTAACTTGTAGAATTTGAGGTAGTCAGCCCAATCAAAGAAAACTCTAAGTGATTTAACAATTTTTGAAGCTTCAATAGCTTTAGGGCTAGCAACCATAAATCATATCCCAGTAGGAAGGGAAAGTGCTTTCTGAGAACCAGTTATAGCCGCATCTACTCCCCATCTGTCCATATGGAAATCGAGAGCACAAATGGATGACACTCCATCAACCAAGAGGAGGGCTGGGTGGCTGTATGCATCAAGAAGTTGTCTGACTTTGGCTAAGTTATTGGTGACACCAATTTCTATCTCATTGTGAACAATGAAAATAGCCTTTATGGTGTGTGCAGAATCTGAAGCAAGTTTGAGAGGCGTACCGGGGTTAACAAAGGAAACTTTGTTAACAGCGTAGCGTTGTTTTCCATTAATCAAAGGTGATGAATTCGCTAATACAATTGTCTTTGTAGGAGTAATTTTTGCGTAATGGTATGAACCTTGTGGATTAGGCCTAGTTGCATTTTCTGTTAGATTCCATCTGAAGCTTCTGGCTTGTATCAAAGACCAATGATATTGGTAAGCCGGAGGACTGGGAAAAGGGCCGGAAGCAGAAGAGTGAGAGTTTGTATAATGCAACACAGCAGTTGCTGTAAGAATCTTTCTTGAAAATCTTGTTGAGGAGACAATGTAATAGTCCTTCGGAGATTGATTTAAGGTAATCAAAACCGCAGCTGATTGACCAACATGCACATCAAGTGAGTCATACATGTTCTGAATAACATGTGATGCTTCGACCCTAATGATGTTGTAGAAAGTACAAGTCAAATGTCAGTATTTTGTATTATCGTATCCACAGGGATTGGAGCGATATCAAAACTGTTCAACAATTTCTATAAGTCTAAGCATAAAGTTTCAAATTTGTTTGGTTTAAAGTTATGGAAAGTGAAAGTGCGTAAATAACGAAAGATAAATTTCAATAGAATAGACTTGTTAGGAATTGGTTTTCATCCACCGATTCAATATGCAAATCTTGGATCAGTTATACACAATCTATGCTTGTTTCATTATCATCACGTATTGCTCACAACAAAGTTCATGTTTAAACGTTTGTTGAGATTTCTTACCTTATGGTTTAATCGACGATTTATCAGCCTATTAAATAATACGGTAGCATTAAGAGTTAATACTTAAAGTGAATATTAAACCTAAATTTATATCTAGTATTTAGAGTTTAATAGTCGTTATGTTGGATCGAGATTAGAATCGTATTTGTCAATATCAATTCAATCCATGAAATAAACGGTAAAACAAAGATAACAACGATAATGATTCAAACATAAATTATATATAATGCCATGATCAAAGAAAATACATACTGTTTCGATGAACTACGACCAATCCCAACAAGAGAGGGATTTAGCTACTCATGGTAACTTGATGATCAATGGAAAAATTGAGTTGGAACGACATCAATGATGATTTCCCGACTCTCGATGTATATCCAGCTCCCTCTCCCTAAAAACCTCTATTCCTACTTCTATTATATCAGTATTATAAGATAAAAGTGAATGACTCCTTCTGAACTGGTTTCTGCTCCTTTTATAGCTGTTCTGGCCGCCTGAGTTCGCTACGCGAACAGAAGTTTGCTGCAGCGAATGCCTTTCTTCATTGTTAAGTCTTTGTTGAACCGCCAGAGTTCGCTATGTGAAGGGTATTTCGCTGCAGCGAATGTTTTCTTCAGCTTTAAGAAATTCAAATCTTCTAGAAACCGCCAAAGTTTGCTACAGCGAAATATGGTTCGCTACAGCGAATGTACTTCGCTTCTGCTCGCTGCTAGCAAAACTGGAAAGTTTGATTCTGACTTCGTTCGCTACAGCGAAATAAGGTTCGCTGCAGCGAATCGGGCCTTCGCTACCTTTCGCTGCAGCGAATGACCTGTTTTCTGGATTTTTGCCTTTGAGTGCCTGGAGTTCGCTACAGCGAAATATAGTTCGCTGCAGCGAATGCTCTGTTTTCTGGTTTTTGCTTTAAGGTCAAATCCTGCATAAAAACAAACCAAGCCAAGTAATCTTGCACAATAATAGTTTATTCAATAATTGGGGTTTTTTATGTGAGAAATATGTTAAATAAGTAAGATAAGTGCTATGTTATAATAAGTCATTTTAGCATGAATCAAGCACTTATCAAACTCTCCCCAACTTGAATCTTTGTTTATCCTCAATCAAAGTAAACAAGAGCAAGAGTTTCTATATCACCTTTCACATGATCAACCAAATATTTCAATGAAGTAGTCAAGGCACATGGTATTTGAAATTGAACATCCAAGGGTTGATGCTTTATGACTTCCTTTAGCATATAGAAATATTCATGAAACAAGTTTTCCACATAAAAGCCATGTCAATCAATCCAAAGCACTAAACATGTTTAATCATGAATCATACTTACCATATTTCTTTATATAAGTGAAAATGATGAGGTATGTTGATCTCTCACATGACAAATTTGCTAACATCTAAATCAATTCATACTTTTATCCAAGCAGGATTTGTTGATAAGCAAGAACAAAGATCACTAAGGTCTTTCATGGTTGTAATGTGGCTAAGGTACCAAGGAAGTGTCATTTCTAGGGATAATGGAAACAAAAAGTTTGTTGATTTTTCTTTTTAGAAGAGCACTCATAAATTGTGATTCTTCTACACATATCACTCATCTTACCTTCTTTCGTTTCTTTCTTTTTGAAAACATTATTTCTTGTTGTTCATTTCTCTTTTTCTTACTTTCTATTTCTTCTTTTGATTCTCAAATCTTTTTCTTTTCTTTTGAAGAAAGTCTTTTTCTCTTTTCTCCCCAACTTGAACAACACCTTATTTTCTTTGAATGCTCATTATGATTTGGAAAAAGATATCATGGTTTCAAGGTTTTATTCAAGGAAAAATAGAATCTATCATATATGAACTTTTTATGATTTTCAAAGATATAGAACAATATCCACTAAGTGGTTTACTTAATGTTTTGTTCAGTTCATCAATGATAGATTCATTGTAATATGGCTCAAAAGGGGTTGCAAAAGATCACTCACTCACAAGGGACAATGAGGCTATATTTGGTTTAGTAGTTACACTCTATTTCAAAGAATTTCCTTGATCCCTTCCATGTCCTTGCAATTACCAACATAAATGCAAGATTAAGCATGAATCAAACGAGTTAAAACAAGAATTTGCCAGTCTCCTTAGCATATAGTGAACAATGGAAGGTTACCTTACTTTCTTGTTTTAGAATTAAGTGATTCATATGAAAACATATCATGGCATAGGATTGAATGAACTGGTTTTATGCAGCCTACTCATGTCATGTATATGATAAATTCTAAGAAGTAGTAAACACATACCTTGGATAGTGCAATTCTTTCAAGTCATGCCCTTGCCTTTGGTTTATGTGAGGTTGATCTTCCACTCCATGCTTATTCTTTCATCTCATTTGTTTAGAGGACAAATGTTCAAGCATAATTATCATGGATTGGTCATAAGACACCTTTCCTAATTACTAGATTAAAACACACAAAATTCAAAGATGAATAAGATGGCATGATTGGCAAAGATTTTTGCTGAACTTGCTGCGTTCGCTGCAGCGAAGCAGGGCTTCGCGTAGCGAACTCTGCATAATTCAGTTTTCTGCAGAATTTTCTTTATGCTATGTCACGCCGTTTTCTTCCTACTAATCTATTAATTATGCATAAAGGAAATGAAAGCAATGAAAAGTTGGGTTACCTCCCAACAAGTGCTTGTTTAACGTCATTAGCTCGACGCCTGTTTCGAATAAACTTATGGTGGTTTGTATGAATTCGTCAAAATGTCCTTGCCACCATCATTTGGCCTTTCTTTACCATTTATCTTTTTTAATATCAGGCCTTTTTCATCAGGAGCTTTAGCTTTGGAATCCTCTTTGTGTTGAAACAATGTGAAATTGATTTCTTCATCTTTGTGCCTTATTTTCATCTTCCTTTCATCCACGTCAATCATCATTCGAGATGCTTTTATGAAGGGACGACCTAAGATTGGAGGACTATCTTCATCATTGTTCATGCTTATTACCACAAAGTCAGTTGAAAATCGAAAACCCTCTAGTTTGACCATTACTTCTTTCATTACGCCGATTGGTTCTGTGGTTGATTTGTCAGCAAGTTGCAACTTTATTGTTGTAGGGTTCAAATAAAGATCTTCAATTTTTCTCACGGAGGATAATGGAAGAAGGTTGACGCTTGTGTAAGAACAAGCATACACTCACAAATGAGTTTTTGATTCATGGCAAACATCACAAGCAACCAAATACAAAAGCATAAATGAATGACTCAAGACAATGGAAGATTATGAAGCTCAAATCACTCAGAAAATGGTATTGCATCTGTTAGGTCGACCAAGCAAAGCCCTAGGTCGACTCAAAACAAGAGCAAACTCAGCAAAACTGAAAAGGTCACTGTTAGGTCGACCTACCCACACTCCCAGGTCGACCTAAACTGAAGGGATTTACACATGTCACTGTTAGGTCGACCTACCCACACTCCTAGGTCGACCTAAACTGAAGAAAAGTCACAAAAATGCATTTCAACTGACTTTAGGTCGACCTAAACCTTCAACAGGTCGACCTAACTGGAAACAACTGAATTTAGGTCGACCTATACCTTCAACAGATCGACCTAAACCTTCAGCAGGTCAACCTAACAGATTTTAGGCCAACCTAACAGGTCAACCTAACTGGGACAACTTCAACTCTGCTTCTGTTAGGTCGACCTAAGCACTAAAGTAGGTCAACCTAATTGCTGAAAACTTCCCAAATTATGTGTTTTCTCTGCTCCAACATACCAGCAACTATATATATATCATTCCATGTTAATTATTCATCAACACCAACGACTGAAAGATACACAAAGGCTTCTCATCTTCGTTCTTCGTCATCTCCAACACAATTACACATAATCATTCTTGCGTTGAGGGTTAGTGATCGAGTTCGATAACGTCCATGGAACGGAATTGAAGATTCCTAGTGGGTGAAGATTTGTGGGGTTTTTGGTGAATAAAATCTGCGGGTTTTGTCCTCCAAGATAGGTGTTTCTTGGGGGTTTTTATCAAGAGGTTTCATCGAGGATCCATCTGAGTGTGAAGATTGAAGAACAAGGGTTCAAGGCAATTCAAGACACTGCAGAAAAGGGATCGAGTGAAGCTCTTGGATCACCTTGATCTGACTCAAGATTAAGGGCGAAGAAGATTCAAAGGATCGACATAATTGGTTTATGGTTTATCGCTTTGTTATCTTCTTTGTATAAACTGCTTTCAACATTAATGAAAGATTTCCCAATTTCAGTTTGGAATTGGGGGCAGACGTAGTCGTAGCGAGGACGATCGACGAACTGCCTAAACAAATATCGTGTTCTTGTCGCTTTTACCTTTTTATTTACGTTCTGTTCATATTTGGTTATAATAGCAAATTGATCAACGATTCGAGTGTTAAGATTGTGAATTAAGAACTTATATAAACATCACAATCCATCACACATTGAATCACCATCAATTTGATCATTATCACCAAGTGTTTGTGTTTTTGCTTCTTTCACTATTACTGCATTGCAAACGTCGTTCATCATATAAGAAGTTAATTGATTTTCAATAGAGCAACGTATTGATTCTATAGTGTATTCTCTTATCGTTTATCTCAAGCTGGTTAGTGGTTTTAACACATATACAATCGTTTCAATAGTGGTTCGGAATAGACGCGAGTCGATTCAGAATCACTTCCGCTTAAAGTTCAATTAATTCCGCAAAACTTTGTAAGATCTATTCACCCCCCCTCTAGATCCTAAGGCCAGCGTCTAACAAGTGGCATCAAGAGCTCTGGTTTATTCCGTGCTACGTGAAACACTTATTGGAAAGATGGCTTCCGGACCTAAAGGGGCTCACAATAGAGCTCCAGTTTTCAACGGTGAAAACTACGGCTATTGGAAGGATTGTATGTGTGTCCACATCAATGCAATTGATAGGAACATCATGACAACTATTGTCAATGGTCCCTTTCAGATCACCATGACAAATGCAGCTGGTGCAGTTGTTCCGAAACCAGAAAATACTTGGGATGCTGAAGATGAAAAGAGATATGCATACGATTGGAATACGAGAAACATTCTAATCTCAGCTCTAGGAGTTGATGAATACTATCGCGTTTCCCATTGTAGATCCGCTAAAGCTATTTGGGACACATTGCAAGTTGCCCACGAGGGAACGGATGATGTCAAACTAGCTAGGATCAATACGTTAACTCAAGAGTTCGAACTCTTCCACATGGAAGATGGTGAATCCATCGAAAACATGCAGAAGAGATTTGTTCACCTGAAAAATCGGTTAAATTCTCTTGATAGACCTGTTTCCAATGCAGTTGCTACTAACAAAATCTTAAGATGTTTGAACAGGGAATGGCAACCCAAAGTTACAGCAATAAAGGAAGTAAATGATCTAAACACCTTAGACATTACCACTCTCTTTGGTAAACTAGAAGAACATGAACAACATCTTAAATGCCTTGACATGCATGAGAAAAGGGCAAAGAAAGAGAAGAACATGGAGAAAGAGGTAGAGAAGAAGTCAATAGCTCTAAAAGCTTCAAACTCCAAGACCTCAAGACAAGAGCTAGAGGATAGTGATACAAGTGATGATGAAGACTCCGATGATGAGGAAATGGAACTGTTTGTGCGAAGATACCACAAATACCTAAAGAAAAATGGAGCGAAACATTCTGACAAAGGGTTGATCAACTATAGAAAGCAATCAAACAAGTTCAAACAAGATGACAATAACAAAGGAAAAATCAAAGGTCCTTGCTTCAATTGTGGCAAAGTCGGTCACTACAAACCGGATTGTCCATACCTTGAGAAGGAGAAAGAGAAGAACCAAAGAAAAGGTCACAACAAATCTAGAAGAGCCTACATAGCATGGGAAAGTGATTCATCTAGTGAAGACTCATCAAGCGATGAAGAAGAATTGACAAACTTATGTCTTACGGCTCATCAACACAAGAAAAAGAAACGTGTAAGTCATTTTAAACCTGAACTTGTAGATAAGGTATCTCATGCTCAATTAAAATTAGCCTTTGAAGAACTACATAGAGATGCAATTGAAGCTTTTAAACTTTTGGCCTCAAATAAGAAATTTTTTTCATATCTTGAATCAAAAGTTGAGAAGACCGAAAAGGACATGGAAGCTTTGAAACAATCTATGCTAGATATTCAAAAGGATAAAATTGAGGAAGATCCTACATCATGGTTTGGTTGTGAGACATGTCATATTTGGTAAAAAGAAGTGAGAGACCTAAAGGCCAAATTAGATAAGGCTCTACAACCAAAAATGACGTTTGCGGTTGATCCAAATAATTTCAAAAGATCATATACTCCTTTATATAGTAAATACACTTTTGTACCAAAAGTATCAACTAGCAAAACAGCATATTCTCATCATATTACCTGTCACTATTGTTGCAAAAAGGGACATACCATTGAAAAATGCAAATTTAGGAGGATTTTAGTTCCTAAAGGAGTATTTCAATGGTTGCCTAAATGCAACAGTTTATGTACTCACCACCCAGGACCCAATGAAGATTGGGGACCTTCCACTATAAATTAATTTTGCAGGAAAAGTGTCTTGACATTGCCGAAAGGTTGTGGTTCCTTGATAGCGGATGTTCAAGACACATGACGGGAGACATATCACTCTTTGTTAAAGTTCCACGCAAAGAAAAAGGGGTATGTCACCTATGGAGACAACAATCGGGGAGCTATACTTGGTAAAAGAAGTGTAGGTAACCCGTCTACCACAACTATAACTGATGTGTTACTAAGTAGAAGGTCTTAAACATAATCTCCTAAGTATTAGTCAATTGTGCGACAAAGACTTCAAAGTAACTTTTACAAATTTTGGCTGCACAATAGAACATATTAAGAAAAGAGAGATCATGTTTAATGGCACATGGGTAAACCACATTTATATGCTAAAACTTGGAAGAAGGCATATTTTTTTTTACTCTCAATCTAGTAAGGCATATAGGCATATAGGTTCTATCAATTCAGTTACTACTTATTGTTGAAGAGTCAGTTCATGTGTTCTTTTTGATGAATCTTATGCAAAATGTGTCGAGAAAGGTATATCTTTTGATAGTGCAGGCCCATCCACTGAAGAAATTGTCAAAGATAAGGAAGACGAAAGTGAAAGTGTTGCAAAGGAAGATGCTAAGAAAGAGAAAGATGAGTCTCATGATAGTGTTGAAAAAGAAAGTATCTCAAACAATGAAGAACTTCCTAAGGCCTGGACAAATGTAAAAGATCATCCAATCGACAACATAATAGGGGACATCTCAAAAGGTGTGACAACACGCTCCAAGATAAGTAACTTTTGTCATCATTTTGCTTTTGTTTCACAAGTTGAACCGAAAAACGTGAAGGACGCATTACTTGATGAGCATTGGCTAATGGCCATGCAAGAAGAATTAAACCAATTTAAACGGAATGATGTTTGGGACTTTGTCTCTCATCCGGGAGATCATCAAGTAATCGGTACTAGATGGGTTTTTCGTAACAAACTTAATGAGAACGGAGTTATCACTAGAAACAAAGCTAGATTAGTTGCTCAAGGTTACAATCAATAGGAAGAGTGAATTTGAGATGAGTCTCATGGAGCTGCTCAAAAGACTTGGAATGAGTGAAGCGAAGGAGATTGACACACCTATGGCAACAAATACTAACCTAGACAAAGATGAGAAAGACATCAATCTTGTCTAAAGGAATCTCACTTAAAAGCTGTCAAAAGAATTCTGCGATATCTACATGGAACTCCTACATATGGCCTATGCTTGATCGTATACCTATCATGTGCGACAACACAAGTACCATAAACTTGAAGAGCAAGAAGCAACTAGCTGACATCTTCACCAAACCTCTTGCAACGGAGCAGTTCTTCAACATTCATTGGGAATTAGGGATATTAGATATCTCTAATTTGAGCTAAATGCGTTTGTTTTCTTAATTTTATTCCTTTACTTTATATATATTGTTTATGCTCAAGCTAACATCTCTCTCAGTATGAAGGTAGTTCTTCATCACATCAAGTATCATTCCACATTGACTAGAGGAATATACTTCATTCTACGAAATGATGACGAGATACCTATAATTGAGAAAGTGGTAACATGTTTGTTGTTCACTTCCAAAAATATCATTGATGCTATAATATGCTATCAATTAACATGTTTATAGTGACTTCTTATATGCTTCTCCACCTATCTCATTTACATGTATATGTTGTTCATCATTACTCATAACATATCATGTTTGGACATAAAAATAGTAGAATAAGCATACATCTAACATGTTTGGGCAAACGTTAGCGAGCATTGCATTAGTTCGTTTCATTGCATTGCATCTCATTTCTGTCATGATATTATGTCTTTTATTACTTGAACTTAAGCTTGGTTTGTACCTTTAAATATGTTTGGATATTATGCTCTATTTCTTTACTATTGTGTTATGTAAGACATTGTTTTGTTTAGATTATTTTGTTATTCTCTTCTACTATTCTCCTGGTTTCTTTTGATGTTGTCAAAGGGGGAGATGAGTTGAGAGTACGGGGGAGCTTAGTACGGGGGAGCTTACGCATACAAGACCGGGGGAGCTTTCGTCATTTAAATGTTTGCCATCATCAAAAAGGGGGAGTTTGTAAGAACAAGCATACACTCACAAATGAGTTTTGATTCATGGCAAACATCACAAGCAACCAAATACAAAAGCATAAATGAATGACTCAAGACAATGGAAGATTATGAAGCTCAAATCACTCAGAAAATGGTATTGCATCTGTTAGGTCGACCAAGCAAAGCCCTAGGTCGACTCAAAACCAGAGCAAACTCAGCAAAACTGACAAGGTCACTGTTAGGTTGACCTACCCACACTCCCAGGTCAACCTAAACTGAAGGGATTTACACATGTCATTGTTAGGTCGACCTACCCACACTCCTAGGTCGACCTAAACTGAAGAAAAGTCACAAAAATACATTTCAACTGACTTTAGGTCGACCTAAACCTTCAACAGGTCGACCTAACTGGAAACAACTGACTTTAGGTCGACCTATACCTTCAACAGGTCGACCTAAACCTTCAGCAGGTCAACCTAACAGATTTTAGGCCAACCTAACAGGTCAACCTAACTGGGACAACTTCAACTCTGCTTCTGTTAGGTCGACCTAAGCACTAAAGTAGGTCAACCTAATTGCTGAAAACTTCCCAAATTATGTGTTTTCTCTGCTCCAACATACCAGCAACTATATATATATCATTCCATGTTAATTATTCATCAACACCAACGACTGAAAGATACACAAAGGCTTCTCATCTTCGTTCTTCGTCATCTCCAACACAATTACACATAATCATTCTTGCGTTGAGGGTTAGTGATCGAGTTCGATAACGTCCATGGAACAAAATTGAAGATTCCTAGTGGGTGAAGATTTGTGGGGTTTTTGGTGAATAAAATCTGCGGGTTTTGTCCTCCAAGATAGGTGTTTCTTGGGGGTTTTTATCAAGAGGTTTCATCGAGGATCCATCTGAGTGTGAAGATTGAAGAACAAGGGTTCAAGGCAATTCAAGACACTGCAGAAAAGGGATCGAGTGAAGCTCTTGGATCACCTTGATCTGACTCAAGATTAAGGGGGAAGAAAATTCAAAGGATCGACATAATTGGTTTATGGTTTATCGCTTTGTTATCTTCTTTGTATAAACTGCTTTCAACATTAATGAAAGATTTCCCAATTTCAGTTTGGAATTGGGGGCAGACGTAGTCGTAGCGAGGACGATCGACGAACTGCCTAAACAAATATCGTGTTCTTGTCGCTTTTACCTTTTCATTTACGTTCTGTTCATATTTGGTTATAATAGCAAATTGATCAACGATTCGAGTGTTAAGATTGTGAATTAAGAACTTATATAAACATCACAATCCATCACACATTGAATCACCATCAATTTGATCATTATCACCAAGTGTTTGTGTTTTTGCTTCTTTCACTATTACTGCATTGCAAACGTCGTTCATCATATAAGAAGTTAATTGATTTTCAATAGAGCGACGTATTGATTCTATAGTGTATTCTCTTATCATTTATCTCAAGCTGGTTAGTGGTTTTAACACATATACAATCGTTTCAATAGTGGTTCGGAATAGACGCGAGTCGATTCAGAATCACTTCCGCTTAAAGTTCAATTAATTCCGCAAAACTGTGTAAGATCTATTCACCCCCCTCTAGATCCTAAGGCCAGCGTCTAACAGCTTGATCCAAGATCAACCAAAGCGTTATCAAAATAGATATTTCCATTGGTAACCGGTAAGGTAACTTTTCCAGGATCCGCATTGTTTTCTTCCTCCTCCCTACTATTTTTATCTACCACAATACCTTTCGAATTCTCCCCAACTTTGTCTTGAACAATGTTATCACCTTTCGTCATGATTGCATTACAAGTTTCCTTGGGATTAACTTGAGTGGTGGCAGAAAACGTACCTCTTTGTTGCTCACTTAGTTGCTTCACAATTTGCCCAACTTGCGTTTCAAGATTTCTAATCGACGCATCGATGTTCTTTTGGTTTGCCATGGACAATTGCATGAATTGATTCAAGGTATCCTCGATCTTTGAAAGCTTATCTAGCTGTGTGTAACTTTGGTACTGATTCGGTCGGTTTTGGCCATAGCTTGCGTTGTTGTTGTGTTGGTACCCTTGATTGTAAGGAACCTGTCTTTGCTACTGATTTCCCATATACTTCACTTCTTCATTGATCGGAGGACAAAAACCGGTTGGATGGTCACCTGTACAAAGTTCACATAAGGCTACTTGTTGCGATGTGCTTGACGAACCGTGCATTTCTTTGAGTTGTTGAGGCAGCTTGGACAATTGTTTTGTCAATTCTTCCACGGTTTGAGTGAGTAGTTTATTTTGTGCTAGGATTGCGTCATTTGTGCCTAATTCCAAAATTCTAGCTTTCTTTTGTACGGTACCTCGATTGTGTTGCACCTGGTGATCTGTGAGAGCCATTTTATCGATGATTGCAATTGCTTCCTCTGCACTTTTTGCTATCAAGGAACCTCCCGTTGTTGCGTCAAGTAAAAGCTTTGGTTGAGGTAATAATCCATTACGGAAAATGTGGATTTGTGACATGTCATCGAAACCGTGGTTTGGACATTTCCGTAGCATGGATTTATAGCGTTCCCAGGCTTCACACAAAGTTTCAGTTGAAGATTGGGTGAATGTGGCAATAGCTGTCTTTGCGTCCATGAATCGGTTGTGAGAAAAGAATCTGCTAAGGAAGTTTCTCTCTAAAACATTCCAATTAGTCATGGTTTCCGTTGATTGATCGAGGTACCAATCCTTTGCTTTGCCGATCAAAGAGTGCGGAAATAACCTCATGAAGACAGCTTCCTCTTCAGCTTCTGGTGCACCTAATGTACCAGCTATTTCGTAGAATCGGGTGAGGTGAGTGTATGGATCTTCATGATCTAAACCTGCAAAAGGGTTAGCATAAATAATTTGCAGCAATCCTGTTTTCATCTCAGCTCGTCTTGCAACTGGATTGTTGGTGAGATGGGCGAACCGCCTTGGGCTACTTTCACACGAACCGTTAACAACTTCAGCCATTGTTTCTTTTGATGAATTTGATGAGGAAGTTGATGTAGATGCTCCTTTCCTTTTCTGTTTGGATTTTTGTTTCTTCATTTGCTTCTTGTTCTTTCGGATTGTTCTTTCGATCTCGGGATCAAAAAGAAGCTGCTCCTTCGAACTTTTGCCTCGAAGCATAAACTGAATTCTCTCCACCTATCCAAACACTTGAGCAAATGTTGCGAAAAATAGAAAAATATAAACAATATATAACAAATGCACAAAGCTTAAAAGTATAGAAACGATTGCGATGTTTTAATATCTTAAACGCCAATCCCCGGCAACGACGCCAATTTGATGTTGTAGAAAGTACAAGTCAAATGTAAGTATTTTGTATTATCGTATCCACAGGGATTGGAGCGATATCAAAACTGTTCAACAATTTCTATAAGTCTAAGCATAAAGTTTCAAATTTGTTTGGTTTAAAGTTATGGAAAGTGAAAGTGCGTAAATAACGAAAGATAAACTTCAATAGAATAGACTTGTTGGGAATTGGTTTTCATCCACCGATTCAATATGCAAATCTTGGATCAGTTATACACAATCTATGCTTCTTTCATTATCATCACGTATTGCTCACAACAAAGTTCATGTCTAAAGGTTTGTTGAGATTTCTTACCTTATGGTTTAATCGACGATTTCTCAGCCTATTAAACAATACGGTAGCATTAAGAGTTAATACTTAAAGTGAATATTAAACCTAAATCTATATCTAGCATTTAGAGTTTAATAGTCGTTATCTTGGATCGAGATTAGAATCGTATTTGTCAATATCAATTCAATCCATGAAATAAACGGTAAAACAAAGATAACAACGATAATGATTCAAACATAAATTATATATAATGCCATGATCAAAGAAAATACATACTGTTTCGATGAACTACGACCAATCCCAACAAGAGAGGGATTTAGCTACTCATGGTAACTTGATGATCAATGGAAAAATTGAGTTAGAACGACATCAATGATGATTTCCCGACTCTCGATGTATATCCAGCTCCCTCTCCCTAAAAACCTCTATTCCTACTTCTATTATATCAGTATTACAAGATAAAAGTGAATGACTCCTTCTGAACTGGTTTCTGCTCCTTTTATAGCTGTTTTGGCCGCCTGAGTTCGCTACGCGAACAGAAGTTCGCTGCAGCGAATGCCTTTCTTCATTGTTAAGTCTTTGTTGAATCGCTAGAGTTCGCTACACGAAGGGTATTTCGCTGCAACGAATGTTTTCTTCAGCTTTAAGAAATTCAAATCTTCTAGAAACCGCCAAAGTTCGCTACAGCGAAATATGGTTCGCTGTAGCGAATGTACTTCGCTTCTGCTCGCTGCTAGCAAAACTGGAAAGTTTGATTCTGACTTCGTTCGCTACAGCGAAATAAGGTTCGCTGCAGCGAATCGGGCCTTCGCTACCATTCGCTACCTTTCGCTGCAGCGAATGACCTGTTTTCTGGATTTGTGCCTTTGAGTGCCTGGAGTTCGCTACAGTGAAATATAGTTCGCTGCAGCGAATGCTCTGTTTTCTGGTTTTTGCTTTAAGGTCAAATCCTGCATAAAAACAAACCAAGCCAAGTAATCTTGCACAATAATAGTTTATTCAATTATTGGGGTTTTTTATGTGAGAAATATGTTAAATAAGTAAGATAAGTGCTATGTTATAATAAGTCATTTTAGCATGAATCAACCACTTATCACCTAACGAGTTTGAGGGCATGTCCTTGAATTCTAAAGTTAATTGATGTTGATATTCCCACGTTCGAGATCCTAATAATGTAAGTCTTCCCTTGATCACTATTTATGGTTGTATGATCTTGACCATTGATAAGAAGTTCATCAGGAAATGCTAGAGATTTTCCGGAATCCAAAAACGCCTTTAATGCTTTGTGGCTAGTCTTGTACCAATCACCAATGAGGAAAGTAAAATCTCCATCAGGGTATGCATAAGGCACAGAGATGACAGATCTATGATAGACATTAAGTGCTTCAAACCCTCCAGCTACTTTATGAAGCTGAGTTGACGGAAAGTATGTGTAGTTTCCAATCTGATCCTTGGCTTGAAACTTGTATGTGTAATTTGAGTTTGGAGGTATGGGACAGTTTGTTCCTAATACCCTATCTTGCCATGAGTTTTTCCTTTGTTTAATTCCATTCCAAGTGAGTAGAAATGGTTGGTCCAATTTGTTGACAAGATTGAGAATCACATTTTCATTAGTTACTAAGTCTATTTGAGGCCCCGGAAACTGACCATTGATCAGAATCACCTGCTGAGGAGTACCTAATGGAGAAAGAGTTCCATAAGTAACATTCCATGTAAAATATTTGTAACCATCTTCAGATTGAACTAGAGAAGCACTAAGCAAAACCAGAATAACAAAATGTAGCTTTCTCATTGCGTCCGTGTTCATCATAAAATCTGGCCATGCTGATGTCAGTGATTCTATAACTATTTCTATTGTTGCAGAATCAAAATTCACAATTTTGGTTTTGTTGTTAGTCGTAGAACCGGTAGGGTCGTGCAACTCCAATGAGATTGAGTGTGGATGATCATTTGTTTCCACGCCACAATTCTGAACCTCAAGATATTCATCGCCTTCTTCTATTTCTGTTTGTGAATTGATCTGACTTGGGTTCAAAACTTGATTCTACTGCTGGTGAAGGTGTGAATTCTTGAGAAGTCAAAGGGACTTTTGGTGATAATGTTGCAGAAAAATCACAATGTATAGATTCTGTCTCGACGCTAATATATGAGCCTGCTGAGGCATTCAACTCAACTGGAGGTTCAGGAGGTCGTGGAGGTTTCGCTATGGCATTCAAAGTGAAACCTTGATGCAACTCCAAATCTGACTCCCTTGGGAACGGTGGTTGTTAGGAACGGTGCTGCATCACGCTGTCACTAAAACCCTCACAATCAATTGAACTAGCAGTAGAGTATCTATCACAATCTACTCTAATTCGAAGACCTTGTCCATCCACAATCCTTTCCTCTTCATTCTCAGCTTCAATAGAAACAATGGAACCAGTATCTTCCAACACAAGCTCATCAGAAACATAGAGAGATATTTTATCAAACACCTTATATGCATTATGTTCTAAAACATCATTAAACAACAATACCTTCACGTCAGTCTCATACAAGTTGAAAACAGAAGTGTTTGTTGCAGTCGTAGATGATGTTCCACCAAACAGAGTTGATGTTGTCGAAGCAGATGAAGTTCCTCCAAATGGTGTCGTGTAAGACGCAAATCCAAACAGAGTCGAAGAAGTCGAGGACGATGATGGTGCCCTAAACAACGTTGAAGAAGTCGAAGAAGCCGAGGTAGGCGCTCCAAATGGTGAAGAATCCGACGGTGCTCCAAACTGTGTTGAATTAGCCGATGAAGATTCGAACACAGAAGGAGTCGGGGTGAACAAAGACGATTCAAAGTTCAAAGCAGAAAATCCGACCATATTCGGAGAAGGAGTTTGTTGTTTTGATTATTGTTCTGCTATGTGAATTGGGTATGATAATTTTTCCTCTAATAGTTTCCTCCCTAACTTCCCCATTCTCCTTATTCTAAATCCCTTCAAACCGAGAGATTGTGGTCGGGTTGCATCTTGTGATTTTAGTGTCGGCGTAACTTGTTTTCTGTTCATCAAAGAGAATTGACGTGGTTTTTTTTTCTAGATCTATTGGATTTGGAATTGGTGAAAGCCATGGTGAAGGTGGTGAATGCCATGTGTATTGTTATGGAGAAACGGGTGGATAATCATTAAAACCCAAACTTTGTGAAGTAATAGTATGAGTTGTGTCAGTGGGATAAAATGGAGGAATGTTCCATGGATATGAATAATTAGTATGTGGTGAATATCCATGATTTAAATACAAATTTGGAGATGAGGATCCAACATGAGTGTAACAAGGTGTAAAGATTTCCCATGGGAAAGATGGAAATGAGGTTGTGGTAGAAGTTGTGAAAGAGGAGTTTGTGGGATGGATAGGAGGAAAACTCCATGGATGATATGAAGGTGTGTGATGAGGGTAATTCATAGTAGGATTTGAGTACATGGATGAAAGCACCAATTGATAGGAAGAAATTCATACCAAGGCAATAGGATTAGGGTTTCAACAATAAAAGATAAAGACATTAAAATTAAGTTAAGAAAAATAGAGATAAAAATAACTTTGATTTCATTGATTGATTCCAAATGTCTCTATGAGACTATATTATATAACATTCTTAATGGATAATAATAATATAAAAGCCCAAACACTACTAAAAGCCCAATAACCATACTAATAATATATGTTCTATTATTACCCTTCTAACAATAACAATACTACTAATATAAATCATAAAATACCCTTCTATCACAATCATGGCAGTGTATATTGTATAGAAATTCTTATAACAGAAGACTAATGGATATTTTTTTATCAAATGAATATGAAAAAAATTCAAGACAATTCTATACTTGGTGCTTGATCTCCTTCATACGCTTTAATACAAAATTGATTACCTTTTGCTAAAAACAACTCAAGTAAATTGAACAATTGTTCTTATATATTTAATCTTTTCTATGGTAGAAGAAGATTAATATGGAGAAAGAAAAATAAATGAAGCTGGTCTAAGTTTAATGTGTGCAGCCAATTCAGATGAAACAAAGCAAACACAGATGTAGAATTGAACAAAGTCGGTGAGTGGTGTATCATGTAACATACTAATGATTAAGCTTTAACTTCTGCAATCAGGTACAACCAGATAATCAATCTGAGTTCTAAGTTTTATAAAAGTTCCATGAGCCATGTTTCAAAGCTGAAACTACTTCTTTATCGTCTCGAACTAGGCTCTTGATAATTTCGTACTGAGGTACTAGGTTTTTGTCCAAGCTTGCTGATAAGAACGAAGTGTTCCCAATTAGGATTTTGGGAAGATCAATGGTTGAAACCCCAATGGATTGTAAAAATTTGAGCTTTGGCAAAAGGGTGTTTTGGGCATCTGATAGAAGTACCAAAGGGTGTTTCTTGACATAGATACGTAACTGGGAATGAGAGAAGCCATGGTTGGTGAGAAGTTGAATAACATCATTTGGGCCATTAGGGTTTTTGGTTTGCACCCTTTTGGAGAGTTTAAGGGCGTTTTCAGGGGATAACCCACATGAGTTAATTAGGGTTGATAACGTAAAAGAGTCACCTTGATGTTGTTGGTTTGTGTTAGAATGAGAAAAATCGTGAGGATTGAAGAAAAGAGTAAAATAAAAGCATTGCGGTATTGAAGTGTTATATGATGAATGAATCTTGGAACCAGAAAATGAAACATTGCAGTAATGATTGAAAAATAATTTGCTGACCAAGTTTAAGTTTGCAGAATTATGCTCTCCCGTTTAACACATTGGTCACAGTTCAAATTTCAAAGTAATTCAATACCACCTTTGAAATGAATGAGTGATTGTGTTTCAGCTCAGTGGGTTACCAGTTACCACAGAGTCTTCATTGGGATTTACCATTGATGTTCGGATACATGCAAAACGGTGTCATTTTCCTGAAGCGTTTGCCTTTAACATTTGTAATTTGTTCGTGTATTGATGTTGTTGACAGTAGAAAATGCAAGTAGAAGTAAAAACGAAAGAGGAAAAAAGGCTGGGTTTTGGTAAATGGAATAGGCTCAATAAAATGGAATAATTATAACTAGGGATGTTTGCGGTGCGGTTTGGGGGCAACTTACACTATTTATAAAGGAATAATATTTTGTTTTTTTATTGATATGTAAATTAAAATAAGGGTAATGCTAACTTGTACCCCAAAGGCACAAGTTAAAAAACCTATTTTTAGAAAATTTGTTTTGAAAAATACAATAAAGAAATTAATTTTATATTTTCATTAAAACCCGTGCACAAGTTCCTAAATATTGTTTCTTCAATTAGTTCTTAACTTGTGTCCCAAGGGCACAAGTTAGCATTAACCTTAAAATAAATATCATACAAAGAACATGATAAAATATACATACAATATTTGTTGATTTCTAAAGAATTAAAGAAATATATATTAGTTAGTACGATTTTGTAACGTAATGTAGTTTAGTTTGCTTCGATTTGTAAAATACAAGCCATAAACCAAATCGAACAGCGTGATTCTATTAGAAAATGACACAAACACATTCGAACCAAATGTATTTTTTTGTGGTTACAGTTTGGTTCAGTTCAGTTTTGCGATTTTCTATTGGGCCGGTTCGGTCGGGGTGAAAATCACCTCTAAAAATTAATCATTTCATGAAGTTCTGATTCATCCGCCCAGGATACGCGTTGGCCCCAGTTTGAATTTGTTTGAATTTCCCATTTACCATGTTTAGACATATTTATTATTTGTTGAATGTTTTGTGAGCAGCAATGAAGCGCAGCACACTTGGCAACAAGAGAAGGAGACTAATGACCATGAAGTCCTGGGTTCGAACCCAGCGCCCTGACACCATTTTTTTTTTTAGCTTCTTCTCCTTTTCTTTGTTTTTTTATTTAATTAATTTAACTTTTAAAAACTAACCAATAAGTTAATGATTATACTTAGGGTTTACTAACTATTTTATTTATCTTTTTTTAATCTTATTATTATTAGTTAATTAACTTTATTAATTTAACATAAAAATCATTTAAAAAGACAAAGAATTAGATTTAGGATTATTTAACCTAGTAAATTAGGATTTAGATTATTTCTAGGGTAAAATTCAATTAGACATTATGTTTAGTTAATTATTTTAATTGTACATAATTAAATTGATTAGATTAATTAGTGTAATATTAATTTAAGAATTAATTAGTAGTTAGGTTAACTTAGTAAATAAATTAGTAATTAGGTTCTAATTAATCACTAACCTAAACTTTTACTAACTTCAAAATATTCGCGATCTTCTCTTCTCATCTCAAACTCTATGATTGTCGCATGTGTGTTTAATTTTTATTTATTTATTTATTTATTCATTTAAATTATAGAAGGTGTATAGGTTGCCAATATTTGGATGTAATAGTAATTAGGGCCTTTACTTCTCTGCTTTTACTTTCCGCATCCCCCATTTTTTTAGTCATGCATCCCTAATCCCCGAATCCCTGTAATAGCGTAGATTTACATTTTCTGCATTTTAATTTTCTGTAAATATATTAAATGCTAGATATATGTTAGGATTGTATGGCAAGATAACTCAGTCAAACGATAGCAAACCTAACTCAAGATAAATAAATAATTGAATCTAACACTCTCTTCACACACCCACCTTTAGGGTAACCCTCTCTTCTATTACCTCTCGAATAATAGTCAAGTCCCTCGAACGTGAGGATACCTTAGCACATGTTGCCTTCGATTTAAAAATCATCATAAAGATCATAGTCCCTCGATGACCCTCGACGTTGCCTATGAATATATGATCTCATGCCTCAATGTTGCCTTCGATTATATGATGATAGTCCCTTCGATTGCTAAGGTATCCTTACTTGTTGCCTTTTATGACTATTCACATCCAACGCATAGGACTTCCTACCCTCTTTATGGTATGGATAACCCCTATGACTACGCGATGACCCTTTGATGTCCTGAATACATCCAATGAAAGGACTTCCCGCTAACTAATGGTGTGCATAGTCTCTTTCCCTTAACGAAAGGAAAAGAAAAAGACAGACCTTACAAACTTAGGGTAGGTAGTTCATAATTGCTTGCTCACAAAAAAAAAATTCAAATGCTTTTCAAAAACTCTTTTCAAGACAAGTACTTTGTATATATTTGAATGATGAATCGTTACAAAGTCAAGTTCTTCTACAAACTATTTTTCTAAACACACACAACACTCTTCAAACAAATTAAACAAAAACAAAGTGAGCTAACCAATTAAGAGCCCATGGATAACCATGGATACAAAGGGTGCTTACACCTTCCCTTTGTATAACCTACCCCCCGAACTCAATCTCTTTAAGTTGGTCATTTATTTTTCGGTAACTCACATCAACCCATTGGTTGAAAGCAGTTTCGTCACCTTCCTTCATCAATACATTGGTTGATGTTGGCTTTCTTTCTTTTTATCGTATTCAATCCATTGGTTGAGCATGATGTTTCGCCTTTCATCAATCCATTGGTTGATGTTAGTTATGTCTTTTGTTTGTAATAAACTTATTGGTTGATGACTATTTTTGTTTTACCTTCATTGATCCATTGATTGATGTTGACTTTATTTCCTGTTTTGATCGAACTCAATCCATTGGATGAGGATGATGTGTCGACTTTCATCAATCCATTGGTTGGTGTCAGTGTTGTCTTTCATTTGGAATCAGCTCATTGGTTGATGACTATTTGTGTTTAACCTTCATCGATCCATTGATTGATGTTGGATTTATTTCCTATTTTGATCTAACTCAATCCATTGGTTGTGGACGATGTGTCGACTTTCATCAATCCATTGGTTGATGTCAGTTATATCTTTTAGAGTCAACTCATTAGTTGATGACATTTTGTTGCTTACCTTCATCAATCCACCGGTCGATGTTAGGTGTTTTCCTGTTTGATCAAACTCAATCCAATGATTGAGGACGACGTATCAACTTTTATCATTCCATTGGTTGATGTCAATTTTTTTTTTGGAGTCAACTCATTAGTTGATGGCAACGTGTCGCTTACCTTCATCAATCCATTGGTCGATGTTGGCTTTCTTTTTTGTTTTGATCAGATTTAATCCATTGATTTAGAACGATTTTTGTTGGAACTATTGCCTTTCCCCAATGAGTATTCCATTAGAACTCCTGAACACAATCATTTTAATCCCCATAGATATTACTTTCCGTTTTTATATCCCCAACAAGAATCCACTTATTCATAGCATATCATCATATTAAGGAGCAAATTTTGGGCATTTTATATTTAATTACCTTCCACCATTGATACTTGAAGACTAAAGTGATTCGTGTTTCAAGTCAATCCAATAAACCTTGGTCAACACCAAGTGCCTTTTTCTAAAACCTTTTTTTTCACAATAAAAAACCTCAAAAATACTTTTTAATAAGGGTTTGTACGTACTTGTACAAGTTGTTCTAAAGCATTTAGGCGATGGCCATTAATTCTTAGTTTGAATGCTTGGATTCCATTAAGGACCCCTTAAAACTCAATTTGTCTCCCCTTTTTACAAAACACCTCAAAAACAAGTTCAAATCACTCGTTTTTCTCGCCCAAGTGAGAATCCCTTTCATCGCCCAAGTGCGAATCTTTTTCATAATAAATCTTGGTCAACACCAAGTTCCTTCTTCCAATTTATTTTTCATGATAAAAAATACCTTAAATATTCAATTCGAGTTTAGTCTATAATGGAGGAATTAAGAATGGTTTGTACGTACTTGTATAAGTTGTTCTAAACCATTTAGGCGATGACCGTTAAGCCTTTGTTTGAATGCTTTTGAATTATATTAAAGACACCTAAAATTCGATTCCTCTCACTTTTTTACAGAAACACTAAAAAATTAATTCAAACTCGTTATTTCATTTTTCGCCCAAGCGCAAAGCTTTTTCCCTAGTGCAAGCACCTATTTCAAACTTGTCTTTTTCACTCAAGTGTGATTAGACCCTATTTTCATAAATAAAATCAATCAACCATTGCACGAACCCGAACCATAATGCTCTGACTTTCCCATTGCACGAGGGAATACGTAGGCACAAGATGTGATATCTTGGCGAACACATTAATAAAAAAACCAAATCACATTCCTTTTCTTTTTTCTCCTCACATAATAATTAGAATGCAAGTAAATATCACGCTAACATTCGATCACAAGACTAACTAAATGGGTCCCATCAAGTATGATGGATGTGAGGGGTGCTAATCTCTTCCTCTCATATAATCGACTTCCGAACCCGTTCATGGTTCCGATGACCATCTTATCTTTTTTTATTTCGTGGGTTTTATCGATATTTTCCCTTTCCTTTTGAAATAAATAAAATTTGGTGGCGAATCTGTTTGTATTTTGAGTGTGCGAACGCTTAAGTATTTTTGGCTGGCCGCGACACTTACCACATTGTACCTGCATACTTTCACAACATAAATTAACTATGGTTATTATATCAAATTCGAACAAGAAGGATGGTAAGAATATTTCGACAAACTGGGTGGATTCAAAGATATCGGAGACATTTTCTGCCTTTGTTCACGAGAAAGCATTCAACCTAGTTTTAATTGATGTGAGTCATGTGAATAGTTGTGGAGTGTTTCTCTTAGACAAGAATAAGAGGACTCGTAGTCAATATGACGGGTGTGCGATCCCTTTCCACAAATGTTTATTTTATTTCATAAGGTGTTTCGTACCCTTTATTGAGTTTGAAGTTGGCGTAGTGAATCATATTCTTATTTCCCTTTCGCAATCACATCCGGTGAGTTGGCATTTATAAATATTTTCTAGCATTGGTACGAATATAAGGGGAGTGAGCTGAGGTGAGTCTAGAAGATCTTCTGACTGTTGGCTCTTCAGAAATTCTGAGATTCTCTAAAGATGCAGCAACTTGATCTTCTGATTCTTTGCTTCTGAGACTTTCAGCTTCTGGAGCTTTGCTTCTTGGTTCTACAGCTTCTGATATGTCAATATCTATATCTGCAAAATTCTCAAACTGCTTTGGCTTTTCAAGACCAAGCTTAACATCAAATCTGATATTGATTGATTCTTCTACAACCAATGTTTCAGTATTGTATAATCTGTAGCCTTTAGAGCGTTCAGAATATCCAAGAAGAAAACATTTTTGTGCCTTAGAATCAAACTTACCAAGATGATCTTTAGTATTCAGAATAAAACACACACATCCAAAAGGATGAAAATATGAAATGTTGGGCTTTCTGTTCTTCCACAATTCATAAGGAGTCTTATTTAGAATAGGTCTTATAGAGATTCTATTCTGAATATAACATGCAGTGTTTATTGCTTCTGCCCATAAGTGCTTAGCCATATTGGTCTCATTGATCATGGTTCTGGCCATTTCTTGCAGAGTCCTATTCTTTCGCTCTACAACTCCATTTTGCTGTGGAGTTCTAGGGCAAGAGAAATCATGGGCAATACCATTTTCTTTGAAGAACTCTTCAAAGAATCTGTTCTCAAATTCGCCACCATGATCACTTCTGACCTTTATGATTTTGCACTCCTTCTCAGATTGGATCTGAGTGCAGAATTCAAAGAACACTGAATGAGACTCATCCTTGTGTTTTAAGAATTTTACCCATGTCCAGCGGCTATAATCATCTACGATGACTAATCCATATTTCTTCCCTCTGATAGATGCTGTTTTGACTGGTCCAAACAGATCAATATGCAGAAGTTCTAACGGCCTTGAGGAAGAGACAACATTCTTAGATTTGAATGCAGGTTTGGAGAACTTGCCCTTCTGACATGCTTCACAAAGAGCATCTGATTTGTATTTCAGATTTGAGAGTCCTCTGACCAGATTTAGTTTGTTAATCTGAGAAATCTTTCTCAAACTAGCATGTCCTAATCTTCTGTGCCAGACCCATTGCTCTTCAGAAACAGACATAAGACAAGTCACCTTCTGCTTCTCAAGATCAGAAAGATCAATCTTATAAATGTTGTTCTTTCTCTTGCCTGTAAATAGGATTGAGCCATCCTTCTGACTTACAGCCTTGCAGGACTTTTGATTGAAGATTATATCATAACCATTGTCACTTAATTGACTTATGGACAATAAGTTATGCGTTAATCCTTCTACAAGAAGTACATTAGTTATGGAAGGAGAGTTACCAATACTTATGGTTCCAGAGCCAATAATCTTGCCCTTTTGATCTCCTCCAAACTTGACTTCTCCACCAGATTTAAGCACCAGGTCTTGGAACATAGACCTTCTTCCCGTCATGTGTCGCGAGCACCCAGAGTCCAGGTACCATGACATTTTGTGCTTTGTCCTCTTTGCTGCTAAGGATATCTGCAACAGAAATTATCTTCTCCTTAGGTACCCACAATTTCTTGGGTCCTTTCTTGTTAGTTTTCCTCAAGTTCTGATTGAACTTGGGTTTAGCATAATAGTTAACAGGAGGAACATCATGATATCCTTTAGGTTTGGCAGCATGATATTTTTTAGGTTGTGTCACATGCTTCTTGGTGTGTGCAATGTTAAAACTCTGTGTATGTGAGGTGAGCCTAATATCATGTGAGTGGCCATATTTGAACTGATCATACAATGGCTTGTATGTGATTTTCAAATCATCAACAGGTTCAAATTTATGTGAGGTATCACTCTCATAGCCAAAACCAAACCTTTTGTTTCCAGAAACACCATATATCATAGAAGCAAGATGACTTCTGCCAATACTTCTAGATAGGAACTTTCTGAAACTCGAGTCATATTCTTTCAGAATATGATTGAGACTAGGAATGGATTTTTCTGATTCAGAAGGAGATCCACTATCTTTGGATTATTTTAAAACTTTTTTCTTCAGTTCAGAATTTTCCAATTCCAGCTTCTTAGTTTCAAATTCAAATTGCTTTTTTAGCTTTTTGTATTTGATACTAAGATGAGCCTTGAGTTCCAGAAGTTCAGTTAAACTAGAAACTAACTCTTCTCTATATAGTTCAGAAAATACCTCTTCAGAATCTGATTCTGATGTAGATTCTGATCCATCATCCACTGTGGCCATCAGTGCAAAGTTAGCTTGCTCGCCTTCAGAGTCTGATTCTGATTCAGAATCATCCCATGTTGCCATAATACCTTTCTTCTTATGAAACTTCTTCTTGGGATTCTCCTTCTGAAGTTTTGGACATTCACTCTTGAAGTGTCCAGGCTCATTGCACTCATAGCAGATGACCTTCTTCTTGTCAGATCTTCTGCCACCAGAAGATTCTCCTCATTCAAACTTCTTTGAACTTCTGAAGCTCTTGAACTTCCTTTGCTTGCTCTTCCAGAGTTGGTTTACCCTTCTGGAGATCATGGACAGTTCATCTTCTTCTTCTGATTCTGATTCTTCAGAATCTACTTCTTCAGCTTGAAAAGCGTTAGCGCATTTTTTAAAATTAGATTTTAATGCAATAGACTTACCTTTCTTCTGAGGCACTCAAGGCACTGATTAGCTCTTCCAAAGAAACCTTATTCAGATTCTTTGCAATCTTGAATGCAGTCACCATTGGACCCCATCTTCTGGGCAAGCTTCTGATGATCTTCTTTACATGATCAGCCTTGGTGTAGCCTTTGTCCAGAACTCTTAATCCAGCAGTTAGCGTTTGAAATCTTGAGAACATCTTCTCAATGTTTTCATCGTCCTCCATCTTGAAGGCTTCATATTTCTGGATTAGAGCAAGAGCTTTAGTCTCCTTGACTTGTATAACCATTGTTACCATTTCCATTGTATTGCTCAGCAGAGCCAGATGTAGATGTAGGGTTATTAGGATCTTCACCAGCCATCTTTTACTGAAGCGTTTTTCTCTTCCTGAATCTTTTCTAAACACGGTTAAATGCTTGCACCTTAGAACCGACGCTCTGATTTCAATTGAAGGATAGAAAAACACTTAGAAAGGGGGGGTTTGAATAAGTGTAGCTTTAAAACTTGTAAGATAAAAACAATTTGCACAATGATTTTTATCCTGGTTCGTTGTTAACTAAACTACTCCAGTCCATCCCCTTGGAGTGATTTACCTCACCTGAGGATTTAATCCACTAATCACACGAGATTACAATGGTTTTCCACTTAGACAATTGCTAAGTCTTCTAGAGTATACTGATCACAACCTGATCACTCTAGGAACAATCTGCTTAGATACCTTCTAAGACTTTCTAGAGTATTCTGATCAACAACCTGATCACTCTAGTTCTTACAACTTAATGTAAACAAATTCTTTTAAGAGTTACAATGCTTCTAATAAAGCTATTATCACAACTGTGATTTTCTCTTAAGTTTAAGCTTCACTAAGATATTACAACAGCAATGTAGTGAGTTTGATGATGAAGTTTGAGAGCTTTTGATTTGAACAGCGTTTGTGCAAGTTGGTTCAGAGTTCGTAATTCGTAACCTTGCTTCTCATCAGAACTTCATATTTATAGGCACTTGAGAAGATGACCGTTGGGAGCATTTAATGCTTTGCGTAATCCGTACAGCATTGCATTTAATGTTTCACTCTTTTGTCAACTACCTCGAGCCTTGTTTTCGCTGTGTCTACTGGCGTTGCCTTTAATAGCTTCTAACATTCCTTTTGTTAGTCAGCGTAGCCTGCCAGTCTAGTACTTGCTTCTGATCTGATGTTTGTGTAAACAACGTTTGAATGTCATTAGAGTCAAATAGCTTGGTGCAGAGCATCTTCTTGTCTTCTGACCTTGAAGTGCTTCTGAGCGTGATACCATGAGAACTTCAGTGCTTCTGCTTCTGATCTCAAGTTCTTCTGATGCTTCCATAGACCCATGTTCTGATTCTGCTTGACCATCTTCTGATGTCTCGCCAGACCATGTTCTGATGTTGCATGCTGAACCTTCTGAGTCAGTGCATCTTGCACTGATTTTGTGCATATAATTCCTGAAATGGAAATTGCATAATATTAGAGTACCACATTATCTCATACAAAATTCATATGCTTGTTATCATCAAAACTAAGAATATTGATCAGAACAAATCTTGTTCTAACATGTTATATTTTGAGTGGTATGCGTTTTACTTACAAATTCATCGTAATGCCCTAGTGGCCACAGTCTGCGTCCAAACTCTTGCCACAAGGTCTGGGGTTCGATCCCCCCTCAGACCTTTTTATTTTCACAATTTTTCCAAACATTTCCAAAGCTTTTTTTTTCACATATTATGAAATGGTTCCCTTTCTTTGACACACTGGGCGCGCATCCCAGTTGGTTTTGATTTGTGATGACCCCCCATGTGATATGGGTTCAACTCTTGTTGAAAACAAAAATAAACCTTTATGCTATTTTCCTTCATTTTTCTCACAACTTCACATTATTCATTCACCTATCAAAATTAATCATTTTCACTTGATTTTTCATACACTTTTCATTTATCATATCTATTTTATGATTAGTAAAAAAAATCACAAAAATATTATTTATTTGATATATTTTTATTAGGTTTTAAATGGTGTGTTTTTATGTATTTTAAATACTTTAAAATATAACTTTCACTTAATTTTTTTTAACCTAATCACTTTGTAATAATTTTGTGATAAAAATCTAATAAATTAGGTCTTAATTAGGCACAGAAACTTGTCATACTCCAAAATCTGCCCATCATATTTTTAAAATATTTTGGCTCAAACATTGAGAAATAAGCCTGACTATCTCTCTCCTAAGCAATCAACCCACAACTAGGGTTTTGCTTCTTTGAAAGTAAAATCAGGTTCTGACCCCTCAAGTGGACTTCATGGCTTCCCATATGTCTCAATTAATCTCCACGAAAAAATTTCAAGTCTCAGTTCCCAACATTTCTCAGTCAAATACTCAGATAGTCAACAGTCGACTAGTTTGACCTGAAAGTCAACTATGGTCAAATTACAGTCAAAATTCCTGATTTTTGGTCAACATTCATACTTGGAAGTAACATTCATCATTTTATCAAGAGTTGATCATGATTCATCAAGGAAAGCTTCAAATTCATTAAAAGACCAAGTTTCTAAATCAGGGTTTCTTGAAGAAAGTCAACCGAACTTTGACCAGTCATAACTTTCTCATGCTTCATCAAAAATTTCCCAACCAAAAGATTATATTGAAGGAAATCCAATTCTCTACAACTTTGTCTCTCTAAGGGCTTGGCCAAAAATGCATCATTTGGAAGATAAGAGATAAAACATTACAGGTCATTTTGAAAGTCAACAAAAAGTTGTTTTGTGTCAAAGCCAATATCATCAAGATATAATCTCCAAATGCAAAAACGTTTCCAAAGTGGCTTGTATAGGACATCTTGGGATTTCCAAAAAGTACTAGATCACTTCCATATCACAAAAATCGAGGGATATATGCCTTTTCAAAATTGGTCAATTTAGGGTGAGGTGCATGAAGCAAATGAGGTTCTAAATGAATTTTTTGCAAAGAGGCACAACTTTTTATGACCCAATCTTGTTCCTCAAGTAACCCAAGAGATCCAATCTGAATTCCACGAATTATTTGTGATTATTTGATTTTATGTGAATTTTTATTCATTAAAAATCAATTTAATCAAGTAATTAAAGGAAAATAGAAAATATTTGATTTGGTTTAATTTTTAATCATAATCATCATCAAAATATATATTATTTCATATCAAATTCGTGTACATGGAGATTGGTGAAAAAAGATTGAAATTCGGCCAATTTAGAAAGTTTGAAAATCATATTTCAATCAAATATCAATTTTTGATTTCATGGGGATTCAAGGCAGTTTTGTTACCCTAATTCATTGTGTTATAACTACACAACATAAATCAATGCCCAGGAGGAAGAAAATTGGTGAAGAACATAAGGGTTCTAAAGAGAAGAAATTTGCAAAAGCTAGGGCACGACCAAGAGACATCTGCAACAAGTTTTGATCGCTTCCAAGCATTCCTTCGCCCATCTGAGGTCTCCAGGGACAAGACCACATCATCCTTGAAGCCCGAAGCACACTCAAATGCCATCATCAACATCACCGGTTGCCCATCATTTTTGGTTTTTTTGATCTTTTAATTCGTGCATCATGGATGATTTTTGTTTGTTGATAACTCTTAATATATACCATTAGAATGTGTTTAACGTATAAATTGCAAGCTGTAGTGCAGGAATTCTCTTGTGCCATTGTTGAAGCCGTAAAACTTCAACCTCTTCGTATCTCAGTATGCAGGCGTTTTCAGGTAAAAAGGACCACGCCATCGAACTCGCAAGGATCAAATTAGGCAGACAGAGGTCTTTACGTTTTCCAGATCGTGAGCGTTGGACGTGACTGGATTTTGTAACACCCCATATTTTCAAATTTTAATTTAATTGGAAATTAAATTATTATTTAGAATTATTTGGTATTTTGTTGAATTATTTGGAGAATTATGAGATAGGCTATTGGGCCAAGTGTAGTGTTAGTAAAGAGGGGGTGCTATGTTAGTAAGCCCTTTTCTAAAATTATAATTTATTTTCATAAAATAAGAAAAATAAGGAAATTGGAAAATAGAAGAAAGAAAACCTAAGAGGGAGAAGGAGAGAGCTCATGGACAAAGACCCATTTTCGTATTCATGGTGCAACCATCACAAAACGGGTCATAACTTTCTGCTCGTAACTCCAAATCAGGTAATTCTTGAAGATTCGGATTCTACACAAAATTTCCTTCGATTTGATATATTAATTCGTGTCAGGGAAGTTATTGATGAGGGAGATAAGAAAGTTTGAATATTAGAGATTCTTGGTGAATTTGAGGAAAAAGGGCTTACGAGTTTGATGGAGAAGAAGGGGAAAAGTCTAGATTCTTGGCTAAGGTAAGGAGGGACTCTTCCGATTAACCTCTATTATTGGGTTATATGTGATGATATGGACTAAGTAGGTTGTTTAGATCAATTATTCACATGTTAGGTTTTTGGCATTTTGGGGTTTTTGTATGAATTATTGCATTTGATGAAATGATGTGAGGTATGATGTTAAATAATTCACTAAACCATGACAGATGTGTGTTATAATGTGTGGAATAATGGTGTTGTGTGTCTATGAATGCATTGGCTTGATTTTGGATCGATTGGAATGAATAGATGCTGTCAAAATGCTGAATTTTAGGTTGCAGGTACGTGGTAACTGGTTACCTGAGGGTGGTAACCAATTACCTGAGGTTACAGTAGTGAAGATTTGATTTTCATGTCGAAGTAACCGGTTACATGGTTGAAGTAACAGGTTACCTCTGTTGTGCTTTACGTGAAATTAGGTTTGGGGAGTAGTAACCAGTTACATGGTTTTGGGTAACCGGTTACCACTAAAGGATGTTGAAAACGTGACTTGTTACGGGGCATGTAACCGGTTACCTTTGTCAGTATTTTCGGAAAATGTTTGTTTTGACCATAACTTTCACACCGTTAATCCGTTTTTAATGCCATTTCGAGCAGGATGAAGTACGTGAGATACTCTTGATGTTTAGAGTGATGAAGTGAACAGTAATTTCATTTTATTTAAATCATGAATTTTCTTATTTGATTGATGTATTGTGAACGTATATGATGAATTATAACAATACATGCTGTATTTTAAAATGTGATAATGTGTTGATTGTTTGGGTATATGATGATGTTGAATTGTAATTGAATGATGCTTAGATATATGAACATACTTGATGATGATGATGATGATGATGGTATAAGTATGTTATATATGTTGTATTTACTCATAATCATTTGTTGAGGGCTGAAACCTGATGATGTGGGGATTCAGTGAAGTGCATAATTCCTATTGTGTGGAAATTGTGCTGGCAGGGCCGTATCTTGATGATGTTAGATCGGTCGGTGGGTTATTCCCATTGATGATGTTTGGTACCACATGCATAGTGTCAGTCATTACATATGCATGATTTTATAACATGATTGGATGTTTTCTAGTGTTATGATTTTGTTATGATGTTTTGGTTTTGATGAGGATGAAACTTGTCTGAATTCTGAATATGTTTTCAATTGGGTGAATGTTGTACTTATGAGGTATTTTTATTATAATTCAATAACATTTATTAATTTGAATGAGACTCACCCTTACTGTTGACATTTTCTGATTGGCGGGTAGCAGCTTTTGGCTTTGGTGAGGATAGCTCATAGGCCAGTTTGTTTAAGTATAGCGTCGGTGTCATGTTCTGTTATTGTAATACTGGGGAACGCTAGTTATAATGATACTCTATTATGTTGTTATTGTATTAATTTTTTGGGATATTGCATGGATGATGTTATGCTTTTCCGTTTGATGAATATTCCGCTGTGTAGAAACATGATTTTATTAAATTGAAGATTGTTCATTAGTGAAGCATGGTAAGTGAGTTATAATAAATTGTTTTATTGAATTGTGGCACCCTTATTTTCATGTTTACTCTGAAATTTTTATTTAATTGCCGCGGGGCTTAGAAGGGTGTTACAATAAGGTATTAGAGCCGGTCGTTCCGTCCGGCCAATTGTCGAGTCAGTTGAGTTGCGCGACAATTGAATACTGTCGGCGTATTATCCCTTGGTACGTGACATGTGAGTGAATCACTGTCAGTACTTGTTTGTTTTGTTGCAGGAGTTAGTTTAAGCGAAGTGGGGGAGAAGCTTTGCTTCTCGGAAGAGGTTTAGTTGCAAGTTTGCAAAGAAGATTGCTGTCGTGATGTTTCAGAAATCGGACATCGGCGATGGAATGTGTCGCTTAAGTTATAAGAAGTTTGGTAGCGAAGAGATATGATAAGGGGCTGTTTGGAATGTGATTGATTTGAAGATGATGATTTTTGGAGCGGAATTTCCGTAAGAAAAACGCAGAAAAGTTGTTGAATCGTTATGAAACTTTGAAAATTCATAACTGGAGTTCTGGACATCTGATTTGAGTTCCGTTTAAACCGTAGGAAAGCTAACAAGATGAACTTTGTTATAAAAATGGTTGCAGAAGCTGTAACATATTTAATTGTGACAGGATTATGTTAGAAAGAGGTGAAGTTGCGGTTACGCTTGCTCTTAGAACTAGACTTGTTTGTTGGTACTGCACGGGATATCAGTGCCAGAGTTGAACGAATTGAAGGAATAATTAAAAGGTTTGTTGAGAAGCAACTTTAGGAATTAAATGTACCATTTAAGGAGTTTTGGAGATATTGTATAAAGTGTCGCTGCATGATGACGATGTTGTATTTCATATGACGTTGAAAAATTCATATCTTGAGTTCCGAGTGTCGAATTACTGTGCCGTTTGAACCTACGAAGAGGAGAGATTATGTTCTACCTATTGGGAGAGTTATAAATACAGTAGAGTGATCCTATGAGGAGATATTCTGAAGTCGGTTAAGGAAGCGTGAAACTTGTTGAATAGGAATGCCTACTATCGCGATTGTTGAAACGAAATTGAGTAGAACATGTTGTTGAGGAATAAGTTGATGAAATGTTCGGTAATAAATATGATTTGTGTGCCGATGGGTTTTAGTGAGGAGTGAATTAGTAAAAAAGGTGGAATAAATTTTAGAACGGTAAAGCAACGACAAGTATAAAAGAAGAATTGTAGAGGATTTCTGACACCTATTGATGTGAGGAATACTTTGTTGAGATTCCGAGTGGAATGATACTTGGACGTGAAAGATGTCATGGGATTTAGAGTGAAACCACGAGTTATGATGTTGTCCCGGTCTTTTTCTAAGATGAGGATTTTGATTTGGAACGAGATGAATAGTAATGTACGAGTATATTAGTGATTATGAAGTTGGAAGTACTTAACAAGTGTGTGATGCTAAGTGACTATGAAGCGGATTGTGTAAAATGTTTGGACGTTGGTGTCTCACTGATAAGATCCAATGAGAGGGAAGTGTGTGAGTTGTAAAGACTCAAAGTGAATTATTGGGCTATGACGATGTTAATGAGTTTGAGTGCAAACTCGGAAAGGGACACTATTATGTAGTAACGACGATTTGTGCTTAAATATGGTTGTGGACTATCTATTGACAAATTTAGGACTTGATCACCCTAAATATCTTGTTGGTAGTAGATGGAATCATATAAATGGGATGAACTTATTTTGTTACCTTAATGGTATAAGTTGTGATGGATATTAAACCGTGAGAATAATCACTCACCATGTTGTGTGAACTTATGAAGAAGTGAATATGAAGGAGTGCAACATAATGGCCAATGACTTAAGACGGGTAATCAGAGTCGCACATCGAAAGTGTGATGTGGAGTAGTATTATGAGTACTACTCGTGGGCAGTGAGGAATTAATATGTCGAAAGCCTATGTAGAGAATATGTATTGATCTGTATGTTGGATTTAGAATCTAGTGGATGTAAGGATGCCGTACCGGAGGATTAGAACTCTTTTGAATAATTGTCGAGATGATGAGCATGTTATTGTGGTTGTGCATGGATGACGAGTATGCATTTGGCGAAGCTAAGACGATGAGTTGATACTATATGATGCTATAATAATTTTGTGTCGTTATTAAGGTGTTACTGTAGATTCCAAATATAATGAGGAATTATACTCTATGAAGGACGAAGTTGATTTAATTCTTAGAGAAGAGCGAGACTCAGTTTGAGCTATTTTGTAAGCAATGGTATATCGAGGTTGATGAGTGTGATTATAATTACTTGTGTGTACTCGTTTCGATGGTTAGAATGTTTTAATAGAGGAAGTAAATCAGGAATTTGTTTTGAGTGTGAGTAAGTATTGCTAAGCGATAGATTAGTACCACGTATGATAAAGAATGATTCTTGAACGAGTGAGTAAAGAGAGCCAGAATTGGGTAAAACTCGGAAATCTAATTGGTAATGATGGTTGTAATGAGTAATCAGAATAGTGCAGCAAAAGCGGAATGTAACGTGTTGGATAATTGTTGGTGTGACTTGAGAGGAGTTAGATAGTTGAAATTAAATGGTATAGGAATATGATTATTGAGTTTTTTTGAAGGAAGTAGTTGGTGAAAGTGTAAGTATTATTTTATCGCTCAGATGGAAGAGTGTATCTAAGGTTGGTACGTTTGGAAGATGGAATGCATTACTCCAGTGTTGATTAGGTGTGGTCATACCATGATTGTGTAATTATACTATTCAGTTATTGGGCGTATTGTATGGGTTGTACCTCAATGTTCTATTGTTGATAACCTTTTGGAGATATAACGAGTGGTATACTTTTGGATGGTCAAATGCGACGTAAGAGCGGGGATTTGAATGTATGAAACATGTTTTCTGTTGGTTATATCAGATGGATTTTTGAGGATCGACTGATGGGAATGTTACCTGGGAATTAGAGGGTTAGACGAAGGACTCCTATTCGGAACTTTTCACTGGAGGTATTTTTCGAGGACGAAAACTCTTTAAGTGGGGGAGAGTTGTAACACCCCATATTTTCTAATTTTAATTTAATCGGAAATTAAATTATTATTTAGAATTATTTGGTATTTTTTTGAATTATTTGGAGAATTATGAGATGGGCTATTGGGCCAATTGTGGTGTTAGTAAAGAGGGGTGCTATGTTAGTAAGCCCTTTTCTAAAATTATAATCTATTTTCATAAAATAAGAAAATTTAGGAAATTAGAAAATAGAAGAAGAAAACCTAAGAGGGAGAAGGAGAGAGCTCATGGACAAAGACCCATTTTCGTATTCATGGTGCAACCTTCACAAAACGGGTCATAACTTTCTGCTCGTAGCTCCAAATCAAGTAATTCTTGAAGATTCGGGTTCTACACAAATTTCCTTCGATTTGATATATTAATTCGTGTTAGGGAAGTTCTTGATGAGGGAGATAAGCGAGTTTGAAGATTAGAGATTCTTGCTGAATTTGAGGAAAAAGGGCTTACGGGTTTAATGGAGAAGAAGGGGAAAAGTCCATATTCTTGGCTAAGGTAAGGGGGGATTCTTCCGATTAACCTCTATTATAGGGTTATATGTGATGATATGGATTGAGTTGGTTGTTTAGATAAATTTTTCACATGTTAGGTTTTTGGAGTTTTGGGGTTTTTGTATGAATTGTTGCATTTGATGAAATGATGTAAGGTATGATGTTAAATGATTCACTAAACCATGACAGATGTGTGTTATAATGTGTGGAATAATGGTGTTGTGTGTCTATGAATGCACTAGCTTGATTTAGGATCGATTCGAATGAATAGATGCTGTCAAAATTCTGAATTTTTGGTTGCAGGTACGTGGTAACCGGTTACCTGAGGGTGGTAACCAATTACCTGAGGTTACAGTAGTGAAAATTTGATTCTCATGTCGAAGTAACCGGTTACCTCTGTTGTGCTTTATGTGAAATTATGGTTTGGGGAGTAGTAACCATGTAATACGGTGAACTGACTTTTATATGAAATGTTGCGGATAGCAAGAGTCGCCACCGACTTTTATTTTATCCAAACAAGTTAGAAAGGCTAAAAGAAACAGGAAAAACCTTTTTAAAAGAAAACGGGTCCGGGGGGTAATTATGCAAAGGGAAGGTGTAAGGCACCCTTTGCATCCATGGTTTTCCATGGGCTCTTAATTGCTTTGCTCTTCGTTTGAAAAGAAATGTAGAAGAAAAAGAATAGGGACTTTAGCTCGTGAATGAGCGTAGCCCTTTTGAAGGTTTATGAGAAAGAATATGAAAAAACATTTTAGAGCAAGGCAAAGCAATTAGGGGCAATTACCTTAAACTTAGATGATAGGTTTCTTTTAGCCTTTCAGGGTGAAAGGGTCTATCCTTGCCATAAGAGGGCAGGAAGCCTTTCGTTTGGAGGTTGAAGGGTCATCGAGTTGTCATTCGCCAAAGACTGACCCATGCCATTGGAGGGCAAGTAGTCTAAGGGAAGGACCAGAACAGCCTTATTCGTAGGCAACCAGAGGATACCTCAGCCTTTTCCGTAGGCAACTTCCGAGGGTCGAGGTCATATAGTGTATCGAAGGCAGCATCATTAGGGTCGTATGACCTTTATTTATCGAGGCAGCATGGCTGAGGTATCCTCGTTTTCGAGGGACATGGCTTATTCTGCAAAAACACAAGGCAACAGGCAACAAGGCAACAGAGAGGTTACCCCAAAAGTGTGCGTGTGTGCAACAATCACGTGGTCAATTTAATTAAATTATCTTGTAATTAGTTATTCTAATTCAATTAACAAGGCTTGCACTCCCTAAGATTACTAACCACGCAGTTTAACATAAAGCAGTAACAATAGCAATATGGGGAAGGGGAAAATGAAACCAGCGGATCCCCCAATAGGGTTTGGCATAAGTAATAATAAAAGACAGAAAATATCAGGGTTAAGGTTTAGGGTTACCAATACTCGTAGCTTCGGCAATCGACAAACCCTGAAAATTGGAAAAGAAAGAATAAACAGAAGGGTGAGTGCATTATCGGTTCGGAGGCAAACAAAATTAACCCTAAAAATAAAGAATAAGAAATTTAAAATAAATAAAGCAAATGGGCACTTAGCTTCGAATTTGATCTGATATGGTTGGCGAGAAGTCTCGAAGGTACCCCTGAAACAGGCAAAGGCAAAAAGTATGAAGGCAAGACAAACCCTAAAAAAAAAGGAAACAGAATAAACTTTAAAGATAAGGTACTTAGCTCTGGGTTTTTGATCGGGCGCGTTGTCGGAAGGAAACATGTTGATAACCCTGAAAAGGCATAAAAGAAACATATTTCTCAGTGTAGAATAAACCCTGGTTAAGATTCAAATGGAGTATAATGATAAATCGATTTAATTAATTATTGGTCTTGCAACCTAATTAATTAAATCGGGACAAAAGATTAAATTGAGTGAAAAAATAATTTTTATGAAATTTTTTAAGGATCTTTATGAATTAAAGAATTAACTATGAATTATGTGAAAATAAAATAAATATATAAATGTAATGATTTAAATAAAAATAATAATAATAAACATTAATGATTTAAATGAAATAATTAAAAAATAAAATAAATATATAAAAAGTTTTTATAAAGTTTTTATATAGTTTATGCATTTAAAATAAATTTATTTGAAGTGAAATAATATATATATATATATATATATATATATATATATATATATATATATAATATATATATATATATATATATATATATATATATATATATATATATATATATATATATATATATATATATATATATTAATAAAAGGCTGTGTAATTAAAATTAAAAAAAATTCAAAAAAACTTAACTTATGATCCAATGTGGCCGCGCGCTGATGAGCATGGTACACCCTCGCTTCCAGATGCGTTGGATCTGCCTTGGATAAGATCTGATGGTTGTTGCGTGAGGGACCACCATACGTGCATGCATCTTGATGCGCTGGATCCTGAAGCACCAAAGAAGATTTGCGCGCGCTTTGGATTTCAAAACGGACCAATCACCACGCGCCACGCTTCATCTCCTTCATTGAGAATTTGCAGAAACGTTTCTACAGCGCTCTTTTCTAAAGCGCTGTAAAAAATCCTTATCTTTTATACCTGTGAAAAACGCAAAGCATCCAAAACGCAACAAAAATCTTTCGCGATCACATATTTATGATCGTCCAGTTATGACGAATTCATTAGTAACCAAGATAAGCCCTGATTCTTCCTAGAATAAGAACCCCCAATTTAAAATCCTAAACCCTAATAATGACAGAACTCATATAACCGAGTGTTAATGCGATTAAATTTCCAGAATCGATCAGAGAGTCAATACAAACACAAATATGCCATTAAAATTCAGTTATGATGCATGTATTAACGAAATTGATGAATTTTAGGAAAGCTCGAACCGTGAGTTTTAGGGAACGATTCTGGTCGTGCAAGGACTTGGAGATGATCTGAATAGCCTCAAGAGAACTCAAGGAATGTTTTCTGGACCTTTAAATCTCGTTGAATTGCCTTGCTACTTCAAATCCGAATTCCAATTTTCTTGAAGTTTTTGGAGCTTGATTAGGGTTCTTGAGAGCAAAAATTCGTAACCTAATGCTCTGTGTTTGTTGTATATATATAGGTGAAGAGATTAGGTTAACAAAATTGAGGAGAATCTTGATGAATCCTTGATTGTCATTTAAGAAAATTTGATTGAAAATTTTGGAAAATATGTTTCTAAATTCGTCCAAACTCAATCTTTTCTTCACACACTTGCTTTGCACGAATTTTGTAGTGATTAGATGATTAATGATGATTGAAATTTGGAGGAAAATCAAATCTTTGATTTTTTCTTTGAATCTTTTGATTTATGTTAATTTTAAATGAATAAAAAATCCATATAAAATTAAATAAATGTTAAAAATTCGTGGTATTTGAACTTGGGGCCTTGGGTGACTTGTGGATCAAGCTTGGATCTTAATAACTTGGGCCTCTTTGTAAAAATCTTTAAACTCTTTCACATTTTCCCTCCGAAATAGCTCAACTTTGATAAGGCCTATCTCTCTCAATTTTTGAGGTATGGGAGTGTTCTAGGACTTTTTAGAAACCTTAAAGAGTCCTCTAACCAGTGTCTTTGGTCTCATATCAAAATAATCTTCCATGCTTATTTTATGTCCTTTTGAAAAAAGTGTCTTTTTGTTGACTTTTGAAAAGGACTTATAATGTTCTGGTCCATATCTCTCAAATGAAGCATTTTTGGACTTGGCATGTGAGAGACAATTTTGTAGAGAATCAAATTTCCTTCAAAATAAGCTTTGGATGGGAATTTTCTGATGTTCCATGTGAGAGTTATGGCTGGTCAAAGTTCAGTTGACTTTTCCTATACAAAACCCTAATTTAGAAACTTTTTGAATTGTTGATTTTTGATCTTTCTTTGATGAACCATGATCAATTATTGATCAAATGGTGAATGATACTACAATATGAGGATTTTGACAAAAATCAGGAGTTTTGATTTTGCTTTGACCACAATTGACTTTTTAGGTCAACTAGTCGACTGTTGACTTTCTGAACCTTTGAATGACCAGAGCTTTGGGATAGGCCTTGATACTTGTCATGGAGATAATGTGGGATATATTGAGCCATATGAGATGCCTTAGAGCCATTGATTCACTGATTTTTCTTTGAACAATCCAAACCCTAGTTTTTGAGTTTTGCTTGGGAGAATGTGTCTAGGAGCTTTGTGCATTGATCTGAATTTGTACAAGACAAATAGTATGGGCAAATTTTGGGGTATGACAAACCAGTTACATGGTTTTGGGTAACCGGTTACCATTGAAGGATGTTGAAAACGTGACCTGTTACGGAGCATGTAACCGGTTACATTGTTTTGAGTAACCGGTTACCTTTTTCAGTCTTTTTGAAAAATGTTTGTTTTGACCATAACTTTCACACCGTTAGTCCGTTTTCAATGCCGTTTCGAGCAGGATGAAGTACGTGAGATACTCTTGATGTTTAGAGTGATGAAGTGAATTGTAATTTGATTTTATTTAAATTATGAATTTTCTTATTTGATTGATGTATTGTGAACGTATATGATGAATTATAACAATACATGCTGTATTTTAAAATGTGATGATTTGTTGATTATTTGGGTATATGATGATGTTGAATTGTAATTGAATGATGCTAATATATATGAACATACTTGATGATGATGATGATGATGGTATAAGTATGTTATATATGTTGCATTCATTCATAATCATTTGTTGAGGGCTGAATCCTGATGATGTGGGGATTCAGTGAAGGGCATAATTCCCATTGTGTGGAATTTGTGTTGGCAGGGCCGTATCTTGTTGATGTTAGATCGGTCAGTGAGTTATTCTCATTGATGATGTTTGGTACCACATGCATAGTATCAGTCATTACATATGCATGATTTTATAACATGATTGGATGTTTTCCAGTATTATGATTTTGTTATGATGTGTTGGTTTTGATGAGGATGAAACTTGTCTGAATTTTGAATATGTTTTCAATTGGGTGAATGATGTACTTATGAGGTATTTTTATTATGATTCAATAATATTTATTAATTTGAATGAGACTCACCCTTACTATTGACATTTTCAGATTGGCGGGTAGCGGCTTTTGGCTTTGGTGAGGATAACTCATAGGCCAGTTTGTTTAAGTATAGTGTCGGTGTCATGTTCTGATATTGTAACACCGGGGAACGCTAGTTTAGAGTCTATAATGATACTCTATTCTGTTGTTATTGTATTAATTTTGTGGGATATTGCATGGATGATTTTATGCTTATCCGTATGATGAATATTCCGTTGTGTAGAAACATGATTTTATTAAATTGAAGATTGCTCATTAGTGAAGCATGGTAAGTGAGTTATAATCAATTGTTTTATTGAATTGTGGAACCCTTGTTTTCATGTTTACTCTGAAATTTTTATTTAATTGCCGCGGGGTTTAGAAGGGTGTTACAGATTTAAGGTCGTTGGAGAAGATGGTGGTTTCCACCGTCTCCGGTGGGCCTAGGGCATACTGGTGCTTTGACTGTTGACGTGTCCAAAGCGAAAAATTCAATTGGTCTATTTTAAATTTAAAACGCACGCGTGGCATAATGGCATGGTGTAACTCGGTGGGAGAAATGACTTTATTATGTCGCGGTTAAGCAAGAGTCGCCACCGACTTTTATTTTGTCCAATTTCAGGAAAGGTAAAAAGAACAGAAAAAGACCTTTTTTAGAAGAAACAGGCTCGGGGGTGAGTTATGAAAAGGGAAGGTGTAAGCACCCTTTTCATCCACAGTTCTCTGTGGGCTCTTAGTTTGCTTAGCTCATGTTTGTTTATTGTTTGTTTGGAAAAGAGATTTTTGAAGAGAAAAGGATAGCTTAAAAGTGTAGCCTTTGTTTTTTGAAAGAGGTGTGAAAAACAATTTCTTTGTTTTGAACAAGCAAACTAGGAGCACTATCCTATACTTTGTCTTTTCTATGCTTTTTAAATTTCCTAAGACTAACCATACCATTTATGGGTAGGTAGTTCCTTTTTATTGGACATGTGGGACAATCGAAGGGTCATTGGAGGTCGTTGAAGGCAACAAGTAGAGGTACCTTTAGCAAATTCAAAGGGACAATCATTGTTTCGTAGGCAACCATTCGAGGGACTAGATCATATATTCGTAGGAAACATCGAAGGTCATCGAGGGACTATGATCTTTGCGATGATTTTTAATCGTCGGGACTTTTGCTAATGGATACATCTATATTCGAGGGACACGACCATATAATCGAAGGCAACCAAGAGAGGCGTACTCTAGGGGTGAGTGTGTGCGATTGATTTAAATTCGAATATTTTATCTTGGATTAATGAGCTACGATTCAATTTTGAAGTCTTTTCACTCCCTATTTTACTAACACACACAAATATATATTGCAGGAAAGTAAAGGCGGAAACGTAAAATCCTAACTATTATAGGGCTTCGGGGAGGGGGTTACAATAAAATCAAATGGGGATGTACGGAAAATAAAAGGGGCAGAAATTAAATCTACGCTATTACAAAATACATACTTGTGACCTATACATTGATTTCTAGAAATTGGATGAAGATTTGAAGGGCGAGATTATGGTTAGTAAAGAAATTATGTTAATGGTTAATTAAAACCTAAACTAAATTAATTATTGAAATATTCTAAGTTAACTACTAGATTAAAAAATTTCTAATTAACTATGTAATTGTCGTTATTAATTAAAATTAGTCCAAATCCTAATCTATTAGAAAAACTAGTTCTAATGATTAATCAAATTAAAAGGAAAACAAATATTATTATTAATTTTTTATTTATTTATGAAGGAAAGTCAAATTCTAATTATGAGTCAAATTAAAAAAAAATTAGTAAGATAACAATTTATAAAATGTGGAATGATTTTTAAATTAATTCTAATGGTTGTTCCTAATTAATGGTTAACTGTATTTAGTTGGTTAATTATAAAAAATAATTTAACAAAAGAAAGTTTGAAAAACAAGAAAGGGAGGGTGTGAGGATCGAACCCACTCCTTAATGGTTACTAGTACTCTTTTCTTCCAGTTGAGCCATTATTGATTGGTGTTAGTGAACCGATTTAAACGAAATAAGTAAAGAAAGACAAACGTGAATGGTGGAAAGTCTGAGTGGGGTCCCGCACCTTGTTGACTGGCCAATCACATGCAGAGAGAGGGAGAGAATTTTCACCCAGCCACTCAAGCAACGCCACACGTGGTTCAAGGAGTCAACGTTCCACATCATCATCTTCTTCCTCCAGCCCTGCGGATTTTGCTGCGGATTTAGCCATGGATTTACCTGCGGATTTTTCTTACCATTCTGCAAAAATTCAGAACTCAACAAAATGACGTAAGCCAAACAACATAAGTGCCCAGATCCATGTAAAAACATCCCCTGAGTTCATTAGTGTAATTATGTTCATTTGAAGAGGCCGGGAACCATGGGAACAGATGCTACAACTATGCATGCCATAACAATGGCATCGGGTGATATAAGCTTCAAAGCTTATGAACGATGATCCAATCCTTCTCTAAAACACATCACAAACTCAAAAAAATCGTTAAATCATGTTAACACATCCATGTATGCGTAAAATGAAAATAAACAAAAACGTGAAAAATATGAATTATGAAACATGCATATTTATGTGATATGGGACCTGTCATTTGATTCCTACTTACCCTTTGACACCTTGTGAAGGAATTAGGATGGTTTGTTTGGTTTGAGAAGGACCCCAAGTATGAAAACAAAAGTTTGCTTTTTTATGAGTTTTTTGGAGATTTGGGAGGCACTTCAAGGGTTAGGGTTTCGTGTGCTTTGATGCTCCATACTTGTGCTTATATATGGAGTGAAATTAGGTCAAAAGATTAGAGAGAGCATGAGATTTGATTGAGAAAATATTTTGTTTTGAATATGTATGAAAACTTTCCTTTTTTGGTTGCAATCTATTTTCATGCTTTTTCCATGATTTATTTTGGTGAATGTGATCTTGATTCAATAAATGAGAATATTCCATGGTATTTACATGATTTTATTTGGTTTATTTTTTATTTTATTTGATTTAAATTGAATTTAAGAAAATAAATCCAAAAACAAATATAATAAAATCATAAAATAAATAACAAATAGTCCTTGGGCCTCTAATAAGCTTAAGTTCACGTGGGGAGTCCAAGTCTATAGGCCCATTACTAAAAAGTTTGATTTTCGCCACTTACTTGGCATTACCTAGAGTTCATAGTGGAACATGTGGGGCACATCAAGCAGGCCATAAAATGAAATGGTTGCTTTTCAGATACGGGATGTATTGGCCTACCATGCTAAAGGATTGTATAGAATTCGCTAAAGATTGTCAAGAATGTCAAATACATGCAAGAATCCAACATGCTCCTGCAAGTGAGCTTCATACAATTATCAAGCCTCGGCCATTTAGGGACTGGGCTTTAGATTTAATTGGTGAAATTCGACCTACTTCATCTAAAGGTCAAAAGTACATTCTTGTTGGAATTGACTATTTTACTAAATGGGTCGAATCAGCGCCATTGGTAAATGTAGACCAAGAAACGGTCATAGATTTCATTCAAAGACAAATATTGTATAGGTTTGGAATCCCAGAAACTATAACAACAGACCAGGGATCAGTATTTACTGGTCAAAAGATGCAAGAATTCTCAAAGGAAATGGGATTCAAATTGTTAACATCCACACCATATCATGCTTGTCATACCCTAATTTTTGACCCCCTGAGATGTCATATCTTTTATACTTTTCATCAAAGACAAAATAGATACTCAGAGCAGTCACTTGTTCATCTGATACCCAATCTAGGGTTTTGAGCCCCATCAAGGACTAAAATCAGGGATTACATTTGGGAAACCCCAGAAAACCCCAGGGGATCATTCAAAGACATCAATCATCTTCAAATAGCTCATATGACAATATCCATTGGGCATTACACTCCAAGCCAAGATCCACAATCATCAATTTCATCTGGTCGACAATTAGGGTTTTTGACCTAATTCACCAAGAAAGTTGACTTTTTAATTAGGACATGGATCCAAAACTCAAGAAATGATTCAAGGACTTCTACTACCTCAATATAATCCATTAACATCACCCATATGAAGAGAAGATCTTGATTCTACACAAAAGTCCAAAATCTCACTTTATCAGGGAAAAGTCAACTATATAGGATCACCTTTGACTTTTAAGATTTTTGGTTAAACCATGACTTCCAAAGATCAATATCATCAATATATGGTTATTAAAGTCATTTGACCAAAGAAATTCAAAGAGATTCATCAAGGAGCAAAAAGTTGGGAATTAGGGTTTTTGAGGGCATTGTAGGAACTCAAAATTTCACCTACACAACTCAAAAAACTTCCAACATGAAAGTTGTAGATCTTGCAAAATAAAACAACATCTTACATAGGAACTTTTTTCAAAAGATCAACCATTTAAGAGATTTGGAATTTTGAAGCTTTAGGGCATAAAAACTTAGAAATTTTTCTAAGTGTTTTTAACCTAGTTTTCATCCAACTTTGGGCTCATTTTTCACAACTTTCCCAAATGATTCTGAAGAAACCATAAACTAATGATTTGAAGTAGATGTTTAGGGCTTTCCAAATTGTGCTCAACCTTCTCCAAATTCATTTTGAGCTAGGAGTTATGCTTGTTCAAAGTTGGCCTCATGAAGTGAAATTATAGGTTATGCCCCATTTTGGAACTTTGAAATTTTGTGCACATGACCTCACTTATGGATGCTACACGACCCATAACACATCTGAAAACATGCCATGCATTCATTTTCACCATAGCATAAGAATTGAGGAAGATTCCCAAAACAAGAACATGTGATTATGTAATGATTACATTTGGGAATTTATGGCAAATTGATGAATCACCCAAGGAATCTTCTCACCAACCAATTAGAGCTCATTTCTGTCTCAGAATTGTCCCCTGAGATCAAGCAAAATCGAGGGCTAGGGGATTGATCAAATGGAATCAAAATTCTCATCATTGCATTTTGGATATTTTTGAAATTCCTTCATAGCCAAGAAACCAAATCAACCTCACTAAGCAAGCTCAATCTCTCAATCAGTACTGAACCATTTGCCTATAAATTGAGGGCTCTTTCTCATTCAGAAAACACACCAAAGCAACCATATTCCTTGCTTTCTCTTTCTCTTCTCATGCTTATGGTTTTTCAAAGTTCTTTGGCAAGAAGAATCGTTTTCTTCAAACCAGAGATTCTCTTTGGAAAGTAAGCATTCTAACATCTTAAGGGGGCTCATTTGAGGTGATCCAAGCACCTGGATCACTTCTGTAGGTGGAAGAACACCATTGTTGCTCTCACTTTGGAGCTGTTGCAGTTGGAGGTCCATAGAGCAATTCAGAAGGTCTCCAACAAAGCCAAGCATCCAGACACGTTCCTTAGGTCATAGTGAAGCTGTTCAGATGGCTGCAGCTCATCTGTAACTCAGGATTCATCACCCTCCATGTCCACTTGAAGCTCAAATCGAAGGTGTCGGGTAGAGCAATTCAGAAGGATTGAAGTCACAATAAGCATTCAGTTAGCATCACTGAGTCCCAAGGAAGCTTTTAGGATCACTCATACAAGCCCAGGTGTTCTCTATCATCCTCACGACCTCCATTTTCAGAGGTAAGTTTCTCAACTCCACCTCTTTAATTTGTGTACCTTTTTGGTTAAAGCTCGATACCATTTCATTCAGCATCATTAGAGGATTAAAAACCCTCTATCATCAGTCATTTATACTTCAGTATGGTCATTTAATTTAAATTTCAAATTTTAGGGTTCTTCACGTATTTTAGATAATTCAGTAGATGTAGTTAATATAAATTCATGTTAGTTACATATTTGAAATCGTGAGAGAATTTAGAGCAAGTTTGGTCTTTACATCTTTGCAAATGGTTGAGAGTTGAGAGAGTTCAGAATTTCAAAAATCCAAAAGCTAGAGGTTGAAGATGACAATGGTGGTGGCGCGCAAAATTCAAATCCAGGGCTAAAGTTTATTTTATTTTGAATGGTAGTTGTTTCATAAACGACTAAATCGTTATAGCCCAGTGGTAAAGAGTGTTTGTGTGTTGCGCGTGTCCAAGGTCTGGGGTTCGAATCCCCCTCGCCCCAGACCTTTTGATTTTATTTCTTTTTTTTGCTTCTATGCACTTGAGTAATATATGAATTGCAATGGAACCATTCATTTGTCACCAAGCGCGCGTTGGCTCAGTGGTGTTTGTTTTGGACTGGTAACATAAAGGGCGTGGGTTCAAACCTGGTTGGTGACAAAACCCTATTTTTTATCACTTTTTCCACTTGATTTCTTCACAACTTTAAACAATTATTTAACCTATCAAATTAATTCATTTTGATTTCATTTTTTACACACTTGTCATTTGATATATCTATTTTGTGAATAATCAAAAAAATCATAAAAATATTATTTATTTCATGTGTTTTTATTAGGTTTAAAATAGTATGTTTTAAGTGTTTTCTTAAATACTTTAAAATATATATTTTTTATCTTGTTTTGACCAAACTACTTTGTGAATAATTTTATGATAAAATCCTAATCATATAGGTCTTAGTGAGGTTAGGTTTTGTCTTTACCTTATTTAAGTTGACTTTTTTTATCAATTTTCAAAACTGTTTCCAATCTCCGATTAAACGGATGATTAAGGTTTTCAAACAACCAAACCTTATATCACTTCAATCATTTTCCAACTGTTTTCATAAACAGTAAATCATTTTTTCATTGGGCCTCTAATAGAGTGTAAGTCCCAGCACCTTTTTCTTTTCATAGTTTGTTTTCAAAAACTGTATTTACAAAATCTTCTTTCTGTTTTCAAAACATTCTTCTGGTAATTGAAGGGCATTATTCCCGGTGAAACTCATCAGATACCTATGTGACCTTTGTCCATCTTCACTTCTTCTGTTTTCAAAACCCTTAACTGTTTATAAGCTGTTATCAACAAAACAACAAAAATTGCTGGTAAGGCTTAGTACATACTTCTTCAAAGGCCTCCTCTCCATCCAGGTTAGGCTTTAAAAGCTTTCAATTTACAGTCTTTATTTAAATTACTGTCAATTATAGAACTGTTTATATATTGTTTAGAACTACGTTTGAGTGTAAACCCTAGGACATTTAAACTATATATATATATATATATTATAGGAATATGGCCTAGGATTGAGAATGTCTTCCCGGTGAAGGCTCTTTCCTAAATAGAGATCTGTAGTTCAAACCCCCAAGATGAATTATTCCCGGTGAAACATCTTTGTAAAAGCCTTAGAACCCAAACTAGGACACATCCACCCAAAGAGGAATTATTCTCGGTGAAACCTCTTACCCATTTGCTTAAAGCCAAAATAAGTTCAAAACCACATAGCTTTCTCTTGTGCTATAACAAGGACCCTCGATGACCCTCTATTAGCCTCCTCTTGGGCTTTGTACAAGGACCCACAGGCTTCTTAAACGCATTTCCAGCTTCCTCTTGAGCTTGTATACAAGGACCCATCAGGTTTCTTATAAACATAAGAACAGGTCTTTAGTTACCTCCTAGCCTATCCTGGTGAGTTTCTTCCATTCTTTAAACCAAACTTTAAACAATCTAAGATTGTCTCAATCTCATATTGAGTACACTTTTTTGGAATGAGAGACATGGACAGTCTCTGTCACCCTTATCTTCATCAATCTTCCTTAGCAGAGTCTAGGATCCATATTTGCTTATCACCAGCAAGAGTCAGCCTTAATCTTGGGCTTTAAAACAAGAAGTCTCCATTAGATAATCTTTCTGCCATTCTTTCTTTCATTTTAATAAAACAAAAACCCCTGGAAAGGGTTAGACTCCACACATTCTTTCATTTTAACAAAAAACCCCTGGAAAGGGTTAGCCTCCACACATTCTTTCATTTTAACAAAAAAACCCTGGAAAGGGTTAGCCTCCAAAATCACTCCTTCAAATCCAAAGATTTATTCCTTTAAGAGATAAATTCCCCAAGAGAGTCAAAACCCCTGGAAAGGGTCAGCCTCCAAAAACATGATAAAAGTTCAGTCTTTTAATAGACTATTTCTCCAGCTGAGTCAAAATCCCTGGAAAGGGTTAGCTTCCAAAAAACATAAAAATAAATTAGTTTGTTAAAACCTCTAACAGAATAAATTTCCCCCAGTGAGTCTTTCATTTTTAAGTTAGCCACAACCTTGGGCTTTGTACAAGGCAGATAAACCATATTTCCCTGTGTCAAAGATTCCTAATCTTAAGGATCTTTTCCCCATAAAGTCTTCCATACTCATTTTCTTTAAAAGTCCGCCACAACCTTGGGCTTTGTACAAGGCATAAAATAATGTTTTCCCTAGCTAGAGTTAGCCACAACCTTAGGCTTCATACAAGGCACAAATTAATAACTTCCACAGTTAAGAGTCAGCCACAACCTTGGGCTTTGTACAAGGCACACAAAATAGAGTCATCCATAGTCTTAAAAAATTCATTTATCCCCAGCAGTTAGCCACAACCTTGGGCTTTGTACAAGGCACACAAATATAGTCTCCCTAAGTAGAGTCAGCCTCAATTCTGGGCTTTGTACAGAACACCAAATAAAATCCATCAAATAAAAACTCTCCAACTAGAGTCAGCCTCAATTCTGGGCTTTGTACAGAACACAAAAACTCCTTAGTTTAAATTCTCCCCAGTAGAGTTATCTTTCAATAAGTCAATAAATCAATCAAAAGCCTCAAGCTTGGGCCTCATTCAAGCCAGCTAAAAAATAAAATCTTTCAAACAATAGATAGACATAGCTCATCTTCATAGGTAGATATTTCTCTTATCTCACCACAAACAAACAATCATTTCAAACAATCATCATTTCAAACAAATCATCATTTCTCCCATTTAGGACACTGAAAGGCATGCTCTGGAAACACACCCAGACTTGTACGACCCTTTCCCTAGTTTGGTTGAGAATCTTTCATTTTAAAGGCACGATGGCTGTCATACTTGATCAACCAAGTAGACCCCCCTCTTAATGAAACATCACTTTTTTTAGCTTTTCTGTCACTTTTAAAATGTTTATGGTGGAATAGTAGAAATACCTCTCTGTAAAGATGATTTCATGTCTCTTTATTGTAAACAGAGATTTAATTCAAAGCTTCAACCTTGAGCTTCAAGCAAGGCACCAAAAATCTTTAATTTCCCTAGTTAGTTCCCCGAACTACATTAAGCTCTGACTTCCACTAGGGATATGTAGGCATGAGGTTCACAAGGAATCTCAGCGAGCTAATAAAATACCAAAAATAGTCAGTTTGTTTGTCTGTCTGTCTGTCTTTTAAATCAATTCAATTCTCTCTCCTAACACAAAGGAGAAACTTTCCCAATCATTAGCAATAAACACAATCACAATGACACAGAGAAGGTTCCCGTAGAGTACTACGGATATGTAGGGTGCTTAAACTCTTCCCTATGTATAACCGACCCCCCGAACTCCAGAATTTCTAGTCTAGGTGAAATCCCCACACTTAGCAAACTCCTAGGGTTTAGTTGAGATCTTTTTTTCCCTTTCCTACTCGTAGGACAATAAGAAAGTTCGTGTGATACCGTAGGAAGAATTGAAACAAAATTCATCCCATCCCGGGCGCATTCTCCTTCCAAATTTCGCGTGAACGGTCTAGCGTGCCGTCCTCCCAAGTGAAACGGGGAGGTAAAAAAAACGACACCACAGAAAAATGGCGACTCTGCTGGGGATATAAGTGTTAAAAACCTTGGTTTTTCATCCAAACCAATGGTTGACCTGTTGCTGGTCCAACCCCAATGAGGAATTAGGGATGCCAAATTCCCCCTCAAACAAGAGAGGTCCTGCCTAACCTCTGTGTCATTTCATGTGATTGTTGCATATATATTTGTTTATCTTGTTTATTCTGTATCGGGAAAGGGCTTGATTCCCCCTTGTGGTGAGAAATCCTATACCCGGATTTGAGTGCAACATAAGATAGGATGGAGGATGTCTTCCCGGTGAAGGCCCTCTAATCTTGGTTTCCAAATCTACTCTTGGGATTTGCCTGGCTGGTTGTGATTAACTGCGCCAATGCATTCCGAGACTGATTTGTACCAGGAGGACCTAGAAACACATTAACCCCACTTAAAGCCTTTTTTAGGACGTAGAGCGGTGATTACGGAAGTAATTGTCACGCAGATACTATACTCAAAGAAAACTCTCTTATAGATACCAGTCAACGTATCTTTAAGGTTGAGCAAAAACTCTGAGACCCCTAGAACCCGTTCTACAGGTACAAAAATCCTTATCCTTAGTTTACCATTGGGGCGAGGTTTGCGTTGTGACTTCATGACCACTATACCCTTCTACGCCATGTTTGTTTAAAACTCTTGTGTGTGCATTCATGCTTCATTCGTTCATAATAATTAAAACAAAAAAAGAGAGTCTTTTTCGAGTCGTTTTTCAAGGAAACTAAATAACGAACGTTTTGAACTTCAGAGAAAGAGAGAAACAGAGAAAGGACTTAAGGATCTATACCATGGATTACGGGAGAAAGAGAGCTAGGAAATACACCTTCAAGATTCCTAAGGTAGAGGAATTGGAAAAGCTCGAAAAACTGGTGGTCAACCCCCAGGCTTTCAAAAAGAAGTATGGAAAACTTCTGCCTCTTCTCAGCACTGACGTTGTGGATGGGATCCTTCCCACATTGGTGTAGTTTTACGATCCAACGTATCACTGCTTTACCTTTCCAGATTATCAACTCATGCCTATATTGGAGGAGTACTCTCGTCTGATTGGAATACTCGTGCACGCGCAAGATCCGTTCTCCGGTTTGGAAAAGAATCCTAACGATATTATCATTGCTGCAACTACTCCTTTGAACGTAGTCGACATCAGAACTTATATGGTGAGTAGAGGAGGAATTCAAGGATTACCCTCCAAATTCTTGTTAGACCAAGCTCGGTACTACGTCAGCATCCAAGATATGAGCGCATTTGAAGAAATCTTAGCATTGCTTATCTACGGATTGTTTTTGTTTCCTAACATTAACGATTTCGTCGACATCAACGCAATTAAGATCTTTTTGATTGGAAATCTAGTTCCAACCTTGCTTGCGAATGCTTATTACTCTATGCATTCAAGAAACCTGCAGCGAGGAGGATTAATCACATGCTGCGCACCGTTGCTATACGAATGGTTCGTCTCGCACCTGCCAAAGTCTAGCACTTTCTAGAACATGAGGGATGGCCTTTAATGGTCACAGAAAATCATGTCTCTCACTCATACAGACATTGATTGGTATAGTCCTGACAACGACGAAACAAAGATCATCTTCAGTTGTGGAAGTTATCCCAACGTACCCCTTATTGGAACTAAGGGAGGAATCAGCTACAATCCAGCTTTAGCCCGTCGTCAATACGGCTATCCCATGAAAAATATTCCAAATAGTATTCAATTGGAGGGTCTGTTCTTCAAGAATATCGACGATCATGGTAACATGCTGAAGAAGGAAATTGTCCAAGCCTGGCGTCTTGTTCACACAAAAGGGAGAAGATTGTTAGGAAAACATCTTTGCATCTCTTTGGATCCTTAACTTCAGTGGGTACGTGTCAGAGCGTTCAAGCTCAGAATGCCATATCAACATTAAGAACCTATTCCCCTAAGGGAACCAATTTACCTTTTCTCCACCGATGTTGAAAAACTGCAAGCGGCATTAAACAAGGTATGCCAAGAAAGGAATGCTTGGAGGAACAAGTACCGAATTGTCAACACGGAAAACGTTGAGATTCATAACATCCTAAGAAGGAAGGATGAGTTACTGGAAGTACTCGATCGACAGGTGACACAATCGTCACTTTCTCATCATATCCCTCCTGCTTCCTGGATCATCGATCAGCTCACGTCAGAGAACGCTCAGCTCAAGAAACAGAAGAAAATGTTAGAACGTGAAGTTGGCTTTTCGTCAAAGTTTTAGAGTCCTTTCTCTCAGTTTCTCTGTATTTCCTTTTCAAAGTGTGTAAAAAACGGCATTTTCGCTTAATTAATAAAAGTTTGATGTTTCATAACGTAATTATGGTGTTTCCTTGAAAAATAATAACTTAATTACATATCATGCATCGCTTTAGTCGTACGCACTGACACGAGAATTGTCGCGGATCTAATAGTCACTTTCCTTTCTCCAGAAAGAGAGGAGGAGAAGGAGGTGAACAAATACTTTCAAGCTGTCTCATCCATACAACACTCGTTCAAGTCGCAAGAAAAGAATGGAAGACTTTGAACAAGAGAATGAAGAACTCCTAGAAGAGATTAATACTCTTAAGGGTACTGTTGAAAGGCTTAATAGTATGGTAGAAGCCCTGGTAGTTGCGCAGAATCGACCAACGCCAGAAGAACCGCAAAGGACTGTGGTTTCCGAGATTGTTTCTACTCCTATTCCTCAGTATACCATGCCTCCCGATCGACCTTGGGGCATGCCGTATAACTTTACTCCAGAAGGGTACATACCTCTAGCTTCTGAATTTCCAAGAGTCACCATGGATATGCGTCCACCGGAGGGTTACAAACCTCTGGAAATTGAAGTTCCGAGAGCAACGGCAATGGGTTTCACACAACAGAATGCTGAGATACCAAGATCTGCTGTCATGGCTTCTCCACGACCGATTATGCATACTTTTCCTCCACAGGGTGGACAAGTATATCATCACGCTCTAAGTGAGGACGCTGGCGTGTATGAAAAATTGGACGAGTTCCAGGAACAGTTTCTGCAAATGCAGAAGGAACTCAAGACTCTCCGGGGACAAGATCTATTTGGAAAGAATGCTGCAGACCTCTGTCTGGTTCCAAATGTTAAGATTCCTCACAAATTCAAAGTACCAGAGTTCGAGAAGTACAAAGGGAATTCATGCCCACAAAGTCATCTCGTGATGTACGCTCGAAGAATGTCAACTCAGACTGATAATCAACAATTGCTCATTCATTATTTTCAAGACAACCTGACTGGTGCTGCACTCAAATGGTACATGAACTTGGACAGTTCAGAGATTCGTACTTTTAGAGACCTCGGAGAGGCCTTCGTCAAACAGTATGAGTACAATCTGGATATGGCTCCCGACAGAGATCAACTCCGGGCCATGACTCAAAAGGATAGAGAAAGCTTCAAGGAATACGCTCAGAGATGGCGTGAAGTTGCTGCTCAAATTTGTCCACCACTTGAAGAGAAAGAAATGAAAAAAATCTATCTCAAAACTTTGAGTCCATTTTACTACGGACGAATGGTTGCAAGTGCACCAAGTGACTTTACCGAGATGGTAAACATGGGTGTACTTTTAGAAGAAGCAGTTCGAGAAGGGCGCTTGAACAAAGAACCAGAATCTTCTATTGGTCCAAGGAAGTATGGAAGTTCTTTCCAGAAGAAAAAGGATCAAGATGTCAGCAATGTCTTGCACAAAATCAGAAAGAGGTTTCAACCTCAGGTTGCTACAGTAACTCCAGCTGTTAACTCAGCGCCAGCTTATCAACCTCAGGTTTCGCAACAACCATTTCAGCAAGGGTCACAACAACCTCAGCAGCAGGTTCGACCTCCAAATTTCAACAACAATCGGGTTCCAAGGTATCCTGCCTTTGATCCCATACCAATACCGTATGCGGAGTTGTTTCCAACACTACTGGAGAAAGGACTCATTCAGACAAAGAGCCCTCCAAATCCTGCAAATGAATCATCACATTGGTTCAAGGCTGACCAATCTTGTCCCTATCAACAGGGGGCACCAGGTCACAACATTGAGAGATGTCTCAATTTCAAGATCGACGTTCAAAAATTAGTAAAGAGCGGAATGCTGTCCTTCAAAGATACTAATCCTAATGTCCAGGCAAATCCTTTGCCACGGCATAAAGAAGCTTCAGTAAATCTGATAGATCAGCACCCCAATGTCATTCAAATCTACGACATTCGTCAGATAGGGGAAAATCTTGTCAAGATGCACGCTAGACAAGCTGGGTATGGCCATGTACCACCTCACAACTACTTCACATGTGAAATTTGTCCAAAGAATAATCAAGGATGTGCCGTAGTTCAAGCTGCATTACAAGAACAAATAGACTTAGGATGGATTCAACAAATTCGAGTCAAAACTGAGCACGACGTCAACATGGTTCAAGGATGTCCAGGAGAATACAAAATCTACAAAGTTGAAGATCTCGAAGGATCGGTAGTCAGGTTCCATAAGACTTTAAATGGACTTGCCTACTTTGGAACGGATTTCCATCCTTACAGTAGATGCAGGATTTGTCGAAGAAATTCACAAGGTTGTTTGGGCGTCCGCAACGACATTCAGAAACTGATGGATGATAATACCATCACAGTTCTTGCCAACAGAGAAGATGACGAAGTCTTTACCGTATCTCCTCAAATTAATCAAGTTGAACCAATGCAAGTCAAGTATGACAACAGGAAGGCAGCAATTGCTCCGTTAGTCATCTACTTACCAGGTCCTGTACCGTATGAGTCCAGCAAGGCTATACCATACAAGTACAATGCTACATTCATTGAAAATGGTAAGGAAATACCATTACCATCTGTTGTCAACATTGCTGACATTAGTCGAGTCACCAGAAGTGGACGAGTCTTTAACAGAGCAACAGAAAATGTGGAAAAGCCTTCGGAAGAAGCCCCACATAGGCAAGACAATCATCCGACCAATGCTGTTCAAGCGAAAGAAAATGATGAGATCTTGAAGTTAATCTAGAGGAGTGAATACAACATTGTAGACCAGTTGCTACATACTCCGTCTAGGATATCTGTTCTTTCCCTACTATTGAGTTCTGAAGCTCATAGGGAAGCTCTACAGAAAGTTTTGGAACAAGCTTTCATAGAACCAACTGTTACTGTAGGACAATTCAATAGTATCGTGGCCAACATTTCCGCAGGAACTAATCTGAGTTTCTGTGACGAAGATCTTCCTGAAGAAGGAATGGACCATAACCTTCCACTTCACATCTTAGTTGGCCGCATGGGTGATGTACTCACAGGATTCCTAATAGACAACAGATCCTCTCTCAACGTCATGCCTAAATCAACATTATCAAGATTATCCTTCAAAGATTACCCGTTAAGAGATAGTCACGTCATCGTCAAAGCATTTGATGGATCAAGAAAGTCAGTTTTTGGAGAAGTAGATCTTCCCATAACTATTGGACCTCATACGTTCAAAATCACTTTCCAAGTTATGGATATCCCGACACAATACAGTTGTTTGCTAGGTCGCCCATGGATTCATGAGGCTGGGGCAATTACTTCAACACTTCATCAGAAACTGAAGTTCATAAGAGATGACAAATTGGTAACCGTATGTGGAGAACAAGCTTTGATCGTCAGTAACCTGTCATCATTCTCTGACATACAACCAAAAGAAGTCGTTGGAACTAAGTTCCAAGGACTTTCCTTGGATAAGGAAATAGGAAAGGAGAAAGCAGCGTCTATTTCTTCATACAAAGATGCAATCCAAGTTGTAAAGGATGGCACTACCAGTGGTTGGGGGCACATTGATATTCCTACCAACAACAAGAACAGAACAGGAGTTGGATTCTTTCCAACATCATCAAAGACTATTCCAGGGATTGAGGTAGTTCTCCCAATTCAAGAAACTTTCCGCAGTGGAGGTTTTCTTCAACCTGTTCAACAAACAGTCAGTACCATTAGTACAGAAGACACCGATGAGAATTTTGAAGTGGAATGTATGTCTTACCTTCTCGAGGCAGGATACATAGCCCTATCAGAGTCTGATTCACCTTGCTGTTATCCGACTAAAGGATCTGAAAGTAAAACTCAACTAAGCAGTGATGAAGTTACTAACAGCTTCACCACCAGAAGTCATGGTTCATCAGAAGAAGTTCCTCCTATCCCCGAAGAAACCTGGGATACATTAGGAGAACCAAGCGGAAAATTCGACTACATAGTGAAATACTCCGCTCCTGAAAGTTCAAGAATCTTTCTTAAAGACATTGTTCCAACTGGATGGAACATTGATTATGAGTACCTCTCTCAGCCAAAAGAGATATATAACCCTTGCTATTCATCATCAGCATCTGGTGAAGTCATCATTGAGGATTATATCCCCAAGTCACCTTCCGAGGCTACTGATTTAGAGTTCACATACCTAGTCAATGCCATCTTGGGAGAAGAGCAAGACCAAAATACAGAAGAGGATGATCTGGAAAGTGTCTCCGACAACGAGTCTCTCCATTCAAAAGATAGGAAGTTTCCTCAAAAGAAAAACTGACATACTCCACTTGGGAATGGGTATGCTCACACTGCTCAGTCTGCTGAAGTAGAAGAAGATCGTCTAAGTGTTGCAAAGACAGTGGTTGGTAAATCAAGACCTACCACAGGCCAGCTTAAGCCTAAGGTTCCAGATTACTTAGTGCACAATGGGGTTCGCCACTATTGGACAGCTGTTGAAGTTTCAACTGTTGTTCGCACTCCTAAGTAGGAACTTTCACCGTTATTTTGTCCTCTCACCATGGCCCAGGGTGAAGAGATGTTTCATAGGGCTTTGCATTTTACTATTTCTTAGGAAAATGTCCCTCTTTGCTTCGCCCAAAGCAATAGAGTTTTGTTTTATAGGGTCTTTGTTTCAAGAAATGACCGTCAATAAATAAAAATGTCATTTTGTTCCTTCGTTAGTTTTTCCTTTTCTTTTTTCGGAAATTGGTAATCCTAAAAAACACCCTTATAAACATCAAAATATCATTAACTGCATACACCGAGTCTTCCCTCGTTGTTTAAATAAAACTTATCACACATATACAGATTAATCATAAAATACCCCGTTGAAACGTACGACCGTATGACTTCTCCAAGCTTTGGGTTTCCTGTATTCGAGGCAGAGGAAGAAGAAGACAAAGAAATATCAAAGGAAATTTCACGGTTACTTCAACAAAAGGATGAGGCCATTCAGCCATACAATGAGCCTCTAGAGATCATTAACCTTGGTTCCGATCGAAACAGAAAAGAGGTTAAGATTGGAGCTTCACTCAGTTCAGAGATCAGAGAGAGTTTGATACAGCTACTCAGAGAATTTTTTGATGTCTTCGCTTGGTCTTATCAGGATATGCCAGGGTTGGATACCAGTATAGTGGAGCATCACTTACCATTAAAAGCAGAATGCCCTCCGGTCAAACAAAAATTGAGAAGAACTCATCCAGAGATGGCTATGAAAATCAAAGAGGAAGTTCAAAAGCAAATCAACGCTGGTTTCCTTGTCACTTCAGAATACCCTCAGTGGTTAGCTAACATTGTTCCCGTTCCTAAGAAAGACGGAAAAGTCCGCATGTGCGTCGACTACAGAGATTTGAACAAAGCTAGCCCTAAGGATGATTTTCCGTTACCACATATTGACATGTTGGTTGACAGTACAACAAAATCCAAAGTTTTCTCATTCATGGACGGATTTTCAGGATACAACCAGATCAAGATGGCACCTGAAGACATGGAGAAAATAGCTTTCATCACCCCCTGGGGCACGTTCTGCTATCGCGTTATGCCTTTTGGACTAAAGAACGCAGGGGCAACATATCAAAGAGCCATGACTACACTTTTCCACGACATGATGCATAAGGAAGTGGAAGTCTATGTGGATGACATGATTGCTAAATCAGAGAATGAGGAAGATCACATGCAAAATCTGACAAAGTTATTTCAACGCTTACGGAAGTTTCAGCTTCGCCTGAATCCCAACAAGTGTACCTTTGGTGTCTACTCAGGAAAACTCCTTGGTTTCATCGTCAGCAAACGAGGAATTGAAGTGGATCCAGACAAAGTCAAGGCAATTCAAGAAATGCCTTCACCCAGAACCGAGAAACAAGTTAGAGGATTTCCTGGACGTCTGAACTACATCTCGAGATTCATATATCTCATGACTGCAACTTGTGCTCCAATTTTCAAACTTCTACGGAAAAATCAAAGTTGCGTCTGGACAGACGATTGTCAAAAAGCGTTCGACAACATTAAGGAATATCTGCTCGAACCATCCATCCTGTCTCCTCCAGTGGAAGGAAGACCTTTGATAATGTACTTAACCGTCTTAGAAGATCCCATGGGTTGTGTCCTTGGACAGCAAGACGAGACAAAGAGAAAAGAGCATGCCATCTACTACCTGAGCAAGAAATTCACTGACTGTGAATCCCGCTACTCCATGCTTGAGAAAACCTGTTGTGCTTTGGCCTGGGCTGCCAAGCGTCTCCGCCAGTACATGATTCGGCATACTACTTGTTTGATCTCTCATATGGATCCGATCAAGTACATATTTGAAAAGCCTGCCTTAACTGGGAGAATTGCCCGCTGGCAGATGTTATTATCAGAATATGACATTGAGTATCACGCACAGAAAGCCGTGAAAGGAAGCATCCTAGCTGAGCACCTGGCTCACCACCCACTCAATGGTCATGAATCAACCAATTTTGACTTTCCGGACGAGGACGTCATGTACCTCAAGATGAAAGACCACGACGAGCCACTACCAGACGAAGGACCTGAGAAAGGATCCCAGTGGGGCTTGATCTTTGACGGAGCTGTCAATGCTTATGGACGAGGAATTGGGGCAATCATTGTTACACCTCAGGGTACCCATATTCCATTTACCTCCATGTGGTGTCGTTTTATTTTACCTCCCCGTTTCACTTGGGAGGACGGCACGCTAGACCCTTCACGCGAAATTTGGAAGGAGAATGCGCCCGTGGTGGGATGAATTTTATTTCAGTTCTTCCTACGATATCACACGAACTTTCTTATTTGTCCTACGAATAGGAAAGGGAAAAAAAGATCTCAACTAAACCCTAGGAGTTTGCTAAGTGTGGGGATTTACACTTAGACTAGAAATTCTGGAGTCCGGGAGGTCGGTTATACATAGGGAAGTGTTTAAACACCCTACATATCTGTAGTACTCTACAGGAACCTTCTCTGTGTCATTGTGATTGTGTTTGTTGCTAATGATTGGGAAAGTTTCTCCTTTGTGTTAGGAGAAGGAATTGAATTGATTTGAAAAGACAGACAGACAGACAGACTGACTATTTTTGGTATTTTATTAGCTCGCTGAGATTCCTTGTGAACCTCATGCCTACATATCCCTAGTGGAAGTCAGAGCTTAATGTAGTTCGGGGAACTAACTAGGGAAATTAGTTGTTTTTGGGTGCCTTGCTTGAAGCTCAAGGTTGAAGCTTGGAATTAAATCTCTGTTTACAGTAAAGAGACATGAAATTATCTCTACAGAGAGGTATTTGTACTATTCTACCACAAACATTTAAAGGAGTGACAGAATAACTGAATTCATTTCATTCAAGAGGGGGACCTTACTTGTGTGTGTGCAAGTATGCCAGTCAGATGCCTCTTAAATGAAAGAAAGATGCTCGTCCAAATTAGGGAAAGTGTACAAGTCTGGGGATGTGCCAGAGCATGTCTTTCAGAGTCCTAAATGGGAGACTTTGATTGAAATTGAAATTGAAATGTTTGTTTGTTTGAATGTGGTAGAGTAGTAAAAATATCTCTCTATGGAGATAAGCTATGTCTATCTACTGTATGAAAGATTTGACTTTAGCTGACTTGTATGAGGCCCAAGCTTGAGGCTTTTTGATTGATTAGTTAATATTATTGACTCTGGGAGATGACTCCATTGGGGGTTAATTACAGGGTATTTTTGTGCTCTGTACGAAGCCCAGAATTGAGGCTGACTCTACTTAGGGAGACTCTATTTGTGTGCCTTGTACAAAGCCCAAGGTTGTGGCTAACTGTTGAGTATAATTGAATGAATGACTCTATTTTATGTGCCTTGTACAAAGCCCAAGGTTGTGGCTGACTGTTGCTAGGGAAAACATTATTTTCTGCCTTGCACAAAGCCCAAGGTTGTGGCGGACTGTTAAATGAATTAAGTATGGATGACTATATGGGGAAAGATCCTAAGTGTTAGGAATCTTTGACACAGGAAAGATATGGTTTATCTGCCTTGTACAAAGCCCAAGGTTGTGGCGGACTGTTAAATGAATTAAGTATGGATGACTATATGGGGAAAGATCCTAAGTGTTAGGAATCTTTGACACAGGAAAGATATGGTTTATCTGCCTTGTACAAAGCCCAAGGTTGTGGCTACTGAGTGATGAAGGACTCACTGGGGAGACTCTATTATCTGCCTTGTACAATGCCCAAGGTTGAGGTTGACTCTTGACAGGGGAGTTTTATTGTTTGGTGCCTTGTATGAAGCCCAAGGTTGAGGCTAACTGTTTTTGTTGGTTTTGACTCTACTGAGGAGATTTTATTTATTAAAAGACTGTTTTTTTTGGAAGCTAACCCTTTCCAGGGATTTTGACTCAGCTGGTGAATTTGTCTGTTAAAAGACTGACTTTATCATGTTTTTTGGAGGCTGACCCTTTCCAGGGGTTTTGACTCTTTTGGGGAAATTATCTCCTAAGAGAAATGAAATCTATTTATTTTTTGACATTTATTAATTGACTTTGGAGGCTAACCCTTTCCAGGGGTTTTGTTGAAATGATGGATTGATTTTAATTGACTTTGGAAGCTAACCCTTTCCAGGGGTTTTGATATTTTAGACAGATGTTGGAGGCTAACCCTTTCCAGGGGTTTTGATATTTTAGACAGATGTTAGAGGCTAACCCTTTCCAGGGATTTTGATATTTTAGACAGATGTTGGAGGCTAACCCTTTCCAGGGATTTTGATATTTTAGACAGATGTTGGAGGCTAACCCTTTCCAGGGATTTTGATATTTTAGACAGATGTTGGAGGCTAACCCTTTCCAGGGATTTTGATATTTTAGACAGATGTTGGAGGCTAACCCTTTCCAGGGATTTTTATGATTGAAAAGTGGATGGCAGAAAGATTATCTAGTGGAGACTCTTTGTTTAAAGCCCAAGATGAAGGCTGACTCAATGCTGAGGATGACCAAAACATAGATCCTAGACTCTACTAAGGAGGATTGATGAAGATAAGGGTGACAGAGACTGTCCATGTCTCTCATTCCAAAAAGTGTACTCAATGTGAAATTGAGACAAACTTAGCTTGTTTAAAGTCTGGTTTAATTGGAAGAAACTCACCAGGGTAGGCTAAAAGGTGACTAAAGACCTGTTCCTATGTTTATAAGAAACCTGATGGGTCCTTGTATACAAGCTCAAGAGGAAGCTGGAAATGCTTTTAAGAAGCCTGTGGGTCCTTGTACAAAGCCCAAGAGGAGGCTAATCGAGGGTCCTTGTTATAGCACAAGAGAAAGCTATGTGGTTTTGAACTTATTTTGGCTCTAGGCAAATGGGTAAGAGGTTTCACCGGGAATAATTCCTCTTTGGGTGGATGTGTCCTATTATTTTGGATTCTAAGGTTTTTGCCAAGATGTTTCACCGGGAATAATTCATCTTGGGGGTTTGAACTACAGATCTCTAATTAGGAAAGAGCCTTCACCGGGAAGACATTCTCAATCCTAGGCCATATTCCTATAATATGTATATATAGTTTAACTGTCCTAAGGTTTATACTCAAACGTAGTTCTAAACTAATATATGCACAGTTTATATTTGACAGTAATTTAAATAAAGACTGTAAATTGAAAGCTTGTAAAGCCTAACCTGGATGGAGTGGAGGCCATTGAAGAAGTATGTACAGAGCCTCAACAGTATTTTTGTTGTTTTGATGATAACAGTTGAATATATATGATAAACAGTTAATGGTTTTTGAAAACAGAAGAAGTGAATATGGACAAAGGTCACATAGGTATCTGAAGAGTTTCACCGGGAATAATGCCCTTCAAATACCAGAAGAATATTTTGAAAACAGAAAGAAGATTTTGAAAATACAGTTTTGAAAACAAGCTAAGAAGAGAAAGTTTTTTGGGACTTACACTCTATTAGAGGCCCAGTACTTTACAGTACTGGTTATGAGAGCAATTTGAAAATGATTTTGAATGATACAAGGTTTTGTTGTTTGAAAACCTTAATCATTTGATTTTATCAGAGATTGAAAATAGTTTTGAGATTTGACAAAAGTCAACTTAATTAAAGTAAAAATAAAGATTTTTACTTAATTAAGACCTAAACAATTAGGGTTTCATCATAAAATTATTTACAAAGTGATTTAGTTTAAATCAAAGTGAATATATACTTAAAGTATTAAAAAAAACACTTAAGAACATACTATTTTAAACCTAATTAAAATATATGAAATAAGTAATATTTTTATGATTTTTTTGATTATTCACAAAATAGGTGTGTTAAATAAGAAGTGTGTGAAAAATGAAGTAAAAAAGAATTAGTTTGATAGGTTAAATAAATATGTGAAATTGTGAAGAAAAATGAAAGAAATTAGTGTTAAAAAAAAAGGTTTTGTCCCTTGGAGGGTTTGAACCCACGCCCTTGAGGTTACCAGTCCAAAACAACACCACTGAGCCAACGCGCGCTCAGTGTTAGTGACTTGCCTCCATTTGGTCATATTTCAAAACAAGTTGTAAATCCTTAAAAAAATAAAAGAATCAAAAAGTTTGGGGCGAGGGGGATTCGAACCCCAGACTTGTGGCATGATGATACTAAGGGCGCATGTGTGGCCACTAGGGCAAGTTGTTTAGTCATTAATAAAACGCATACCACTCAAAATAAAATAAACTCTGCCCTGAGATTTGAATTTTGCGCGCCACCACCATCTTCGTCTTCAACCTCAAGCTCCATGAGTTTGAATTTCTGAACTCACTCGTTTCTCAACCATTTGTCATGATGTAAACACGAAACTTGCTCTAATTTCACTCACGATTCTAAATATGTAACTAACATGAACTATCATTAACTACATCTAACTAATTTACCAGAAATCGTGAAGAACCCTAAAATTTCAAAATCAAATTAAATGACTATACTGAAAGATAAATGGATGATGATAGAGGGTTTTCAGTCCTCTGATGATGCTGAACAAGATAGAATCGAGCTATTTCACAAAGAGTACTTAAATTAGAGAGGTGAAGTTCAGAAACTTACCTCTGAAAATGGAGGTCGTGAGGATGATTGAGGGCACCTGGGCTTGAATGAATGATCTCAATAGCTTCCCTGAGACTCAATGATGCTAACTGGATGCTTATTGTAGCCTGAATCCTTCTGAATTGTTCTATGGACCTCCCTCGATTTGAGCTTCAAGTGGACATGGAGGTTGTTGAATCCTGAGTTACAGATGAGCTGCAGCCATCTGGTTAGCTTCACTATGACCTGAGGAGTGTGTCTGGATGATTGGCTTGCCTTGAAACCTTCTGAATCACTCCATGGACCTCCAACTGCAAGTGCTCCAAAGTGAGAGCAACAATAGTGTTCCTCCACCTACAGAAGTGATCCAGGTGCTTGGATCACCTCAAATGACCTCCCTTGAGATGTTAGAATGCTCACTTCCCAAAGATAAGCTTTGGTTTGAAGAAATCGATTCTTCTTGCCAAAGAACTTTGAAAAACAATGAACAAGAGGAGAGAAAGAGAAAGCAAGTAATATGGTTGCATTGGTGTGTTTTTGAATGAGGAATGCATCTGTATTTATAGGCAAATGGATCAGTATAGCTGCAGAGGAGTGAGCTTCCTTAGTGAAGTTGATTTGCTTTCTTAGCCATGAAGGAATTTTGCAAATATCTCTTATGCAATGATGAGAATTTTGATTCCATTTGATCAATCCCCTAGCCCTCGATTTTGCTTGATCTTAGGGGACAATTCTGAGCCAGAAATGAGCTCTAATTGGTTGGTGAGAAGATTCCTTGGGTGATTCATCAATTTGCCATAAATTCACAAATGTAATCATTACATAATCACATGTTCTTGTTTTTTTTAGAATCTTCTTCAATCCTTATGGCATGGTGAAAATGAATGCATGGCATGGTTTCAGATGTGTTATGGGTCGTGTAGCATCCATAAGAGAGGTTATTTGCACAAAATTTGCAAAGTCCAAAAGTGTCCATGACCTATAATTTTACTTCATGAGGCCAACTTTGAACAAGCATAACTCCTAGCTCAAATTGAATTTGGAGAAGGTTGAACACAATTTGGAAAGCCCTAAACATCTACTTCAAATCATTAGTTTATGTCTTCTTCAGAATCATTTAGGAAATTTGTGAAAAATGAGCCCAAAGTTGGATGAAAACTAGGTTAAAACACTTAGAAAAATTTCTAAGTGTTTATGACCTAAACTTCAAAATTTCCAAAACTTCATAAATGGTTGATCTTTTGAAAAAAGTTCCTTTGTAAGATGTTGTTTTATTTTGCAAGATCTACAACTTTCATGTTGGAAGTTTTTTGAGTTGTGTAGGTGAAATTTTGAGATCTCACCATGCCTTTAAAAACCCTAATTCCCGACTTTTCGCTCCTTGATGAATTTCTTTGAATTTCTTTGGCCAAATGACTTTGACATCCATATATTGATGATATTGATCTTTGAAAGTCATTTTTTGACCAAAAACCTTAAAAGTCAATGATGATCCTTCACAGTTGACTTTTTCCTGACAAAGTGAATTTTTGGGCTTTTGTGTAGAAATAAGATCTTCTCCACAAATGGATGATATAAATGGATTATATGGAGGTAGTAGAGATCCTTGAATCATGTCTTGAGTTTTGGATTCATGCCCTGATCAGAAGTCAACTATCTTGGTGAATTAGGTCAAAACCCTAATTTGTCGACCATGTGAGAGTAATGACTGTAGACTTTGAATTGAAGTGTGATGTCCAATAGACCTTGTAATATGAGTTATTTGAAGATGATTGATGTCTTTGAATGACCCTCTGAGGTTTTTTAGGGTTTCCCAAATGTGATCCCTGATTTCAGTCCTTGATAGGCTCAGAACCCTAGTCTGGTGACCTGAGTAAACCTGTACTCAGATGACTGGATGTCTAATCAATCATAGATGAGAAAAGTGAAGTCTTTGAGCCCCATGATTGTATTAGAGACTAGTCTTTGTATTGATTGATCCTTTGCCTAAGCTTTCTTGTCTTTGAGCATCCTCGATTAGGTACCAGATGGAGAAATGACTGCTCTGGGCAATTGTCTTGACCTGATGAAAAATCCTGAAGATATGTCATCTCAGGGGGGTCAAAAATTAGGGTATGACAGATGCCCCTATTTAAGTTTCTTTTATCTGGAGGGAGAGAGATTGAGATCTCGATCTCTCCCGCGTAAAAGAGACTTAAATATCAAAGAATGCCCGAATTTTGGGCGCTCCTGAGATGTTGTAACTGGCATAGTCTTTGCATGACTTGATCCCGTTGTCGCGCTTGGCGGGGAATGAGGAGACAAACTCCTGCAGAAATACTTGATGTAGATTCTGGTGAATGGATGGCAATGTAGGATGCGCAATCCATCTTCTTTAACTAAGTGCTGATACTTAGAAAAAGGTAAACAACCTTTTCTCGTTCCGGATGTCCATATCTCGAAACTGGTCTCGGTTGCGCTTGGACAATATCTCAGATAAAGAGAAAATCTCCAAAGGTTTGTTTCCTCATCAAACTTCTCATCAACACTTGGAGACGAGACGCCATTTGATGGTAGATAAAGAAACTTCAAAGGTTTGTTTCCTCGTCAAACTTCTTATCAGTGCTTGGAGATAAGATGCCATTCGACGGTAGTAAAGAAACTTCAAAGGTTTGTTTCCTCGTCAAACTTCCTATCAGCGCTTGGAGATAAGATGCCATTTGACGGCTGTAAAGAAACTTCACCATCTTCCCTTTTGACTTGACGTCTTTGAAAGAATGTCATATGGCCTCATGATCTTTTGAGGGGCTAATGACTTTGTTTGAAGGCGGACGAACTGTTTTTCGGGGTGAAAACTGCCATTCGTCAACTGATGCCTGGGGAATCAACGAACTGTTTCCCTAAGAGGAAAACTGCCATTCATCGACTCTGTGGGGAGTTAAACATCCCAGAAACAGACAAACTGTTTGAAGAAACTGCCATTTGTCGATTTCTTGAGTATTTAACAGACAAACTGTCTTTCCTTGGGGAAAGGCTGCCATTTGCCAATTGCTCGGGGAGCAAACTGTCTTCTGCTGGGAGAGACTGCCATTTGTCGACCCTTGTCATGAAAGAAAATGAGCAAACTGTCTTCTGCTGAAAGAGACTGCCATTTGCTGACTTTGTTTGTGATAGAAAGCGAGCAAACTGTCTTCTGCTGAAAGAGACTGCCATTTGCTGACTGCTGGGGAAACAAACTGTCTTCTACTGGGAGAGACTGCCATTTGTAGACCCGGCTGTGAGAAAGTGAGCAAACTGTCTTCTGTTGAAAGAGACTGCCATTTGCTGACTGCTGGGGAAACAAACTGTCTTCTACTGGGAGAGACTGCCATTTGTAGACCCGGCTGTGAGAAAGTGAGCAAACTGTCTTCTGCTGAAAGAGACTGCCATTTGCTGACTTTGTTGGGGAATCTGAACTATCTTCTGGATGAAGACTATCATTCGCTGACTCCGCTGGGGAATCATTTGTCGATCTGCTGGGAGATTCTGAATTTTCCCTTGACAAGAAATGGCACCTCTTGACCCTGCTGGGGAAATACCAGACCTGTAGGGAGTTCCGGAATGTGAAGCAGACTATCTTATCTGAAGAAGACTGTCGAATGTCGCTCTGCAGGAGATTCTCAATTGAGGGATTCCAAAAGTGAACAAACTATCTCTTTGAGGGAGACTACCATTTATTGACTTGCTTGGGGAAATCTCTCTACATGGATCGTTGTCTTGAAGGAAAAAAGTTTCTCCAGGACTTGCAGGGGAAACTTGAGTTCATGCCTCTATGACTCGGGCATTCTCATGATTAAAAGCCTAATTTGACTATGCAATTATGATGTAATGTATGCATGAGTATTATGACAATTATAAAATGTAAAGTAAATGTGAATAGAATTGTCGCGGATGTAAAATCCTATGATACGTCTTGAATTCTTGTTGATCAGAAGATGTCCTCTTCTTGTAGTTCGAACTCTGTCGGGAATATCTGGTTATCAGTTGTCCGCTGTTTGAAATGAGTAATATGAATTGAAGTGAAGATCCGTCATCGGGAGATGTTCGCAAAGCGACCTCATGGGGAAATCTTGGTTCCCGGAGTCTCAACCGTTTTCGGAGCAACTGTTTGCATTCTTCCTATCATTTGTAAACCTTAGAAAGAAATTTCACCTTTATTTTTGCAAGTAAATTCATTTTTATTTTATGAAAACATTTGTTTCAAGAAAATGACTGTTTAAACTTAAAATGTATTTCAAGAAACTGAATAAGACTAGATTGCAAAGGAAAAGCACAAGGCTCAAATTATTATATATGGAATGGTAATCAGCCAAATGCTTGATTCCATGGAGTATTTACAAAGTTGGAAATTGGTAATTTTTGGGAAAAGGGCTACGATGAAACGTGACGACCGTTATCTCTCCCTTCCACTCCGAGTTGCGCTGTATTCGTGCTTCGTAGAAGATGACCTACTGCTGATGAACACTCCGCTATGGATTTTTGAATGATCAAGTTTGTCCTGAACACAGTTACTTGCCATATATCCCTAACTTTTGCGTAAACTACCCCTTTCGGGTTTTAAGTTTACCGGGATTGATTATATATTTCTTATGTCTCTAACTTTTGCCTGAATCGCCCTTTCGGGTTTTCGATTCATCGAGACGCTCTTTTTTGCCTAAGCCGCTCTTTGCGAGTTTTCAACTTAGCGAGCTGTTTGTTTTTTTTTGTTTATTTAGGCGAAGTATTTCTTGACTGCGTCGACGTTCACAGGACGGGTGAATTCTTCTCCATCCATAGTCGTGAGTATTAAGGCTCCTCCTGAGAAAGCTCTCTTGACCACGTAGGGGCCGTCATAATTGGGAGTCCATTTCCCTCTCGAATCTGTGAGAAAAGATTGAATCTTTTTGAGTACAAGATCGCCTTCTTTGATTGTGCGAGGTCGAACCTTTTTGTCGAAAGCTTTCTTCATTCTTTGTTGATATAGCTGTCCGTGGCATAAAGCTGTCATGCGCTTTTCTTCGATTAAGTTCAATTCGTCGAATCTGCTTTGACACCACTCGGCTTCTGTTAATTTTGCCTCCATCAAAACTCTCATTGATGGAATCTCAACCTCTATAGGTAGGACTGCCTCCATGCCATATACAAGGGAGAAAGGAGTTGCTCCAGTCGAAGTACGTACTGATGTACGGTAACCATGAAGAGCATACGGGAGCATTTCATGCCAATCTTTGTAAGTGATGACCATCTTCTGAATGATTTTCTTGATGTTTTTGTTAGCTGCTTCTACAGCTCCATTCATCTTTGGCCTGTAAGGAGATGAGTTGTGATGTTCGATCTTGAATTCTTCACAAAGCTCCTTCATCATTTTGTTATTCAAATTTGACCCATTGTCAGTGATTATCTTGCTAGGAATGCCGTAGCGACAGATGATGTGATTCTTGATAAACCTGACGACAACTTGTCTTGTAACGTTTGCATATGAAGCTGCTTCAACCCATTTGGTGAAATAGTCTATGGCTACCAAGATGAAGCGATGTCCGTTGGACGCTTTTGGTTCGATCATTCCAATCATGTCGATTCCCCACATGGAGAAAGGCCAAGGGGAAGAGAGTATGTTGAGCAGAGATGGTGGCACATGAATTCTATCGGCGTAGATCTGGCATTTGTGACACTTCTTTGCGTACTGGTAGCAATCTGACTCCATCGTCAGCCAATAATATCCTGCTCTCAGTATTTTCCTTGTCATGGTATGTCCATTGGTGTGAGTACCAAAGGAACCTTCATGTATTTCTCTCACGAGTATTTCTGCTTCTTTTCTGTCAACGCATCTGAGCAGAACCATGTCGAAGTTTCTCTTGTACAGAACATCTTCATTCAGGAAGAATCTACAAGCTAACTTTCTCAAAGTCTTCCTATCTTTCTTTGACGCCCCAAGAGGGTACTCTTGCTTTTGAAGAAAGTTCTTGATGTCGTGATACCACGGTTTGTCGTCGATGATTGCTTCTACTGTGAAAACATGAGCGGGCCTATCCAGGCGCATAACATCGATCTGAGGAATGTCATTCCAATGATTTATCTTAATCATGGAAGAGAGTGTGGCTAATGCATCAGCCAAATTGTTTTCTTCACGAGGAATGTGATGAAAATCTACCCTGTCGAAGAATGGTAACAATCTTCTCGCGTAGTCTTTGTAAGGAATTAGCCCTGGTTGGCGTGTTTCCCATTCTCCTTTGATTTGATTGATGACCAAAGCAGAATCTCCATATACATCCAAGTGTTTGATTCTTAGATCCATGGCTTCTTCGAGACCCATGATGCAAGCTTCATATTCGGCCTCATTGTTTGTGCATTTGAAAGTTAATCTGGCAGTAAATGGAATATGGGTACCCTGAGGTGTAACAATGATTGCCCCAATTCCTCGTCCGTAAGCATTGACAGCTCCGTCAAAGATTAAGCCCCACTGGGATCCTATCTCAGGTCCTTCGTCTGGTAGTGGCTCGTCGTAATCTTTCATCTTGAGGTACATGACGTCCTCGTCCGGAAAGTCGAAACTGGTTGATTCATGACCATTGAGTGGGTGGTGAGCCAGGTGCTCAGCTAGAATGCTTCCCTTCACGGCTTTCTGTGCGTGATACTCAATGTCGTATTCTGATAATAACATCTGCCAACGGGCAATCCTCCCGGTTAAGGCAGGCTTCTCAAAGATGTACTTGATTGGATCCATATGAGAGATCAAACAAGTAGTATGTCGAATCATGTACTGGCGGAGACGCTTGGCAGCCCAGGCCAAAGCACAACACGTCTTCTCGAGCATGGAGTAGCGGGATTCACAGTCAGTGAATTTCTTGCTCAGGTAGTAAATGGCATGCTCTTTTCTTCTTGTCTCGTCTTGCTGTCCAAGGACACAACCCATGGAGTCTTCTAAGACGGTTAAGTACATTATCAAAGGTCTTCCTTCCACTGGAGGAGATAGGATGGGTGGTTCGAGCAGATATTCCTTAATGCTGTCGAACGCTTTCTGACAATCGTCTGTCCAGACGCAACTTTGATTTTTCCGTAGAAGTTTGAAAATAGGAGCACAAGTTGCAGTCATGAGATATATGAATCTCGAGATGTAATTCAGACGTCCAAGAAATCCTCTAACTTGTTTCTCGGTTCTGGGTGAAGGCATTTCTTGAATTGCCTTGACTTTGTCTGGATCTACTTCAATTCCTCGTTTGCTGACAATGAAACCAAGGAGTTTTCCTGAATAGACACCAAAGGTACACTTGTTGGGGTTCAGGCGAAGCTGAAACTTCCGTAAGCGTTGAAATAACTTTGTCAGATTCTGTATGTGATCTTCTTCATTTTCTGATTTGGCAATCATGTCGTCCACATAGACTTCCACTTCCTTATGCATCATGTCGTGGAAAAGCGTAGTCATGGCTCTTTGATAAGTTGCCCCTGCGTTCTTTAGTCCAAAAGGCATAACACGGTAGCAGAACGTGCCCCAGGGAGTGATGAAAGCTGTTTTTTCCATGTCTTCAGGTGCCATTTTGATTTGGTTATATCCTGAAAATCCGTCCATGAATGAGAAAACTTTGGATTTTGCTGTACTGTCTACCAACATATCAATATGTGGTAAAGGAAAATCATCCTTAGGGCTAGCTTTGTTCAAATCTCTGTAGTCGACGCACATGCGGACTTTTCCGTCTTTCTTAGGAACGGGAACAATGTTAGCTAACCACTGAGGGTATTCTGAAGTGACGAGGAAACCTGCGTTGATCTGCTTTTGAACTTCCTCTTTGATTTTCATGGCCATCTCCGGATGAGTTCTTCTTAATTTTTGCTTGACCGGAGGGCATTCTGCTTTTAATGGCAAGTGATGCTCCACTATACTGGTATCCAACCCTGGCATATCTTGATAAGACCAAGCGAAGACATCTGAGAATTCTTTGAGTAGCTGTATCAAACTCTCTCTGATCTCTGAACTGAGCGAAGCTCCAATCTTAACCTCCTTTCTGTTTCCATCGGAACCAAGGTTAATGATCTCTAGAGGCTCATTGTAGGGCTGAATGGCCTCTTCCTTTTGTTGAAGTAATCGTGAAATTTCCTTTGATATTTCTTCGTCTTCTTCTTCCTCTGCCTCGAATACAGGAAACTCAAAGCTTGGAGAAGTCATACGGTCGCACGTTTCAACGGGGTATTTTATGATTAATCTGCATATGTGTGATAAGTTTTATTTAGACAACGAGGGAAGACTCGGTGTATGCAGTTAATGGAATATTTTGATGTTTTTTAAGGGTGTTTTTTAGGATTACCAATTTCCGAAAAAAGAAAAGGAAAAACTAAACGAAGGAACATAATGACATTTTTATTTATGGACAGTCATTTCTTGAAACAAAGACCCTATAAAACAAAACTCTATTGCTTTGGGCGAAGCAAAGAGGGACATTTAACTAAGAAATAGTAAAATGCAAAGCCCTATGAAACATCTCTTCACCCTGGGCTATGGTGAGAGGACAAAATAACGGTGAAAGTTCCTACTTAGGAGTGCGAACAACAGTTGAAACTTCAACAGCTGTCCAATAGTGGCGAACCCCATTGTGCACTAAGTAATCTGGAACCTTAGGCTTAAGCTGGCCTGTGGTAGGTCTTGATTTACCAACCACTGTCTTTGCAACACTCAGACGATCTTCTTCTACTTCAGCAGACTGAGCGGTGTGAGCATACCCATTTCCGAGTGGAGTATGTCGGTTTTTCTTTTGAGGAAACTTCCAATCTTCTGAATGGAGAGACTCGTTGTCGGAGACACTTTCGAGATCATCCTCTTCTGTATTTTGGTCTTGCTCTTCTCCCAAGATGGCATTGACTAGATATGTGAACTCTAGATCCGTAGCCTCGGAAGGTGACTTGGGGATATAATCCTCAATGATGATTTCACCAGTCGATGATGATGAATAGCAAGGGTTATACATCTCTTTTGGCTGAGAGAGGTACTCAAAATCACTGTTCCATCCAGTTGGAACAATGTCTTCAAGAGAGATTCTTGAACTTTCAGGAGCGGAGTATTTCACCATGTAGTCGAATTTTCCGCTTGGTTCTCCTAATGTATCCCAAGTCTCTTCGGGGATAGGAGGAACTTCTTCTGATGAACCATGACTTCTGGTGGTGAAGCTGTCAGTAACTTCATCACTGCTTGGTTGAGTCTTACTTTCAGATCCTTCAGCCGGATAACAGCAAAGTGGTTCAGACTCTGGTAGGGAGATGTATCCTGCTTTGTTAAGATAGGATAACCATTCCTCTTCATCGGTGCTTTCCGTATCGATGATATTGACTGTTTGTTGAACAGGTTGAAGAAAACCTCCACTGCAGAAAGTTTCTTGAATAGGGAGAACTATTTCAATCCCTGGGATAGCTTTTGATGATGTCGGAAAGAATCCAATTCCCGTTCTGTTCTTGTTGTTGGTAGGAATATTAATGTGCCCCCAACCACTGGTAGTGCCATCCTTTACAACTTGGATCGCATCTTTGTATGAAGAGATAGACGCTGCTTCCTTCTTTCCTTTGTCTAAGGAAAGTGCTTGGAATTTAGTTCCAACAACTTCTTTTGGTTCTATGTCGGAGAATGATGACAGGTTGCTGACGATCAGAGCTCGTTCTCCACATATGGTTACCAATTTGTCATTTCTTATGAACTTCAGTTTCTGATGAAGTGTTGAAGTTATTGCCCCAGCCTCATGAATCCATGGGCGACCTAGCAAACAACTGTATTGTGCTGGAATATCCATAACTTGGAAAGTGATTTTGAACGTCTGAGGTCCAATAGTTATGGGAAGATCCACTTCTCCGAAAACTGACTTTCTTGATCCATCAAATGCTTTGACGATGACATGACTTTTTCTTAGAGGGTAATCTTCGAAAGATAATCTTGACAATGTTGATTTAGGCATGACGTTGAGAGAGGATCCATTGTCTATTAGGACTCCTGTGAGTGTATCACCCATGCAGCCAACTGAGATGTGAAGTGGAAGATTGTGGTCCACTCCTTCTTCAGGAAGATCTTCGTCACAGAAACTTAGGTTAGTTCCGGCGGAGATGTTGGCAACGATGTTGTTGAATTGGCTTATAGTAACACTTGGTTCTACAAAAGCTTGTTCCAAAACTTTCTGTAGAGCTTCCCTATGAGCTTCAGAACTCAATAGCAGGGAAAGAACAGAAATCCTAGACGGAGTATGTAGTAATTGATCTACAATGTTGTATTCACTCCTCTGGATTAACTTCAAGATCTCATCATTTTCTTTCGCTTGAACAGCATTGGTCGGATTATTGTCTTGCCTATGTGGTACTTCCTCCGAAGGTTTCTCCACATTTTCTGTTGTTCTGTTGAAGACTCGTCCACTTCTGGTGACTCGACTAACATCAGCAATGTTGACAACAGACGGTAATGGTATTTCCTTACCATTTTCAATGAATGTAGCGTTGTACTTGTATGGTATAGCCTTGCTGGACTCATACGGTACAGGACCTGGTAAGTAGATGACTAGCGGTGCAACTGCTGTCTTCCTGCTGTCATACTTAACTTGCATAGGTTCAACTTGATTAATTTGAGGAGATACGGTAAAGACTTCATCATCTTCTCTGTTGGCAAGAACAGTAATGGTATTGTCATCCATTAGCTTTTGAATATCGTTGCGAACACGCAAACATCCTTGTGAATCTCTTCGGCAGATTCTGCATCTACTGTAAGCGTGGAAATCTGTTCCAAAGTAGGCAAGTCCATTTAAAGTTTTGTGGAACCTGACTACCGATCCTTCAAGGTCTTCAACTTTGTAGATTTTGTATTCTCCTGGACATCCTTGAACCATGTTGATGTCATGTTCAGTCCTGACTCGGATATGTTGAATCCATCCCAAGTCCATTTGTTCTTGTAATGCAGCTTGAACTACGGCACATCCTTGATTATTCTTTGGACAAATTTCGCATGTGAAGTAGTTGTGAGGTGGTACATGACCGTACCCAGCTTGTTTAGCGTGCATCTTGACAAGATTTTCCCCTATCTGACGAATGTCGTAGATTTGAATGACGTTGGGGTGCTGGTCTATCAGATTTACTGAAGCTTCTTTGTGCTGCGGAAAAGGATTTGCTTGGACGTTTGGATTAGTATCTTTGAAGGATAGCATTCCGCTCTTCACTAATCGTTGGACGTCAATCTTGAAAGAGAAACAGTTCTCAATATTGTGACCTGGTGCCCCCTGATGATAGGGACAAGATTGGTCAGCCTTATACCATGGTGAGGAACTGTTTGTAGGATTTGGAGGACTCCTCGTCTGAATGAGTCCTTTTGCCAGTAATGTTGGAAACAATTCTGCATACGGCATTGGTACGGGGTCAAAGGCAGGATACCTTGGAGCCCGATTGTTGTAATTTGGAGGTCGAACCTGCTGTGGAGGTTGCTGCGACCTTTGTTGAATTTGTTGTTGCGAGACCTGAGGTTGATAAGCTGGCGCTGAGTTAACAACCGGAGTTATTGTTGCAACTTGAGGTTGGAATTTCTTCTTAATTTTGTGCAATACATTGCTGACATCCTGATCCTTTTTCTTCTGGAAAGAACTTCCATACTTCCTTGGACCAACAGAAGATTCTGGTTCTTTGTTCAAGCGTCCTTCCCGAACTGCTTCTTCTAAACGCACACCCATGTTTACCATCTCAGTAAAGTCACTTGGTGCACTTGCAACCATTCGTCCGTAGTAAAATGGACTCAAAGTTTTGAGATAGATTTTTGTCATTTCTTTCTCTTCAAGGGGTGGACAAATTTGAGCAGCAACTTCACGCCATCTCTGAGCGTATTCCTTGAAGCTTTCTCTATCCTTTTGAGTCATGGCCCGGAGTTGATCTCTGTCGGGAGCCATATCTAGATTGTACTTATACTGTTTGACGAAGGCCTCTCCGAGGTCTCGAAAAGTACGAATCTCTGAACTGTCCAAGTTCATGTACCATTTGAGTGCAGCACCAGTCAGGCTGTCTTGAAAATAATGAATGAGCAATTGTTGATTATCAGTCTGAGTTGACATTCTTCGAGCGTACATCACAAGATGACTTTGTGGGCATGAATTCCCTTTGTACTTCTCGAATTCTGGTACTTTGAACTTGTGAGGAATCTTAACATTTGGAACCAGACAGAGGTCTGCAGCATTCTTTCCAAATAGATCTTGTCCTCGGAGAGTCTTGAGTTCCTTCTGCATTTGCAGAAACTGTTCTTGGAACTCGTCCAATCTTTCATACACGCCAGCATCCTCACTTGGAGCGTGATGATATACTTGTCCGCCTTGCGGGGGAAAAGTATGCATAATGGGCTGTGGAGAAGCCATGACAGCAGATCTTGGAATCTCAGCATTTTGTTGTGTGAAACCCATTGCCGTTGCTCTTGGAACTTCAATTTCCAGAGGTTTGTAACCCTCTGGTGGACGCATATCCATGGTGACCTTTGGAGCTTCAGAAGCTGGAGGTATGTACCCTTCTGGAGTAAAGTTATACGGCATGCCCCAAGGTCGATCAGGCGGCATGGTATACTGAGGAATAGGAGTAGAAACAATCTCGGAAACCACAGTCCTTTGCGGTTCTTCTGGCGTTGGTCGATTCTGCGCAACTACCAGGGCTTCTACCATACTATTGAGCCTTTCAACAGTACCTTTGAGAGTATTAATCTCTTCTCTGAGTTCTTCATTCTCTTGCTCAAAGTCTTCCATTCTTTTCTTGCGACTTGAACGAGTGTTGTATGGATGAGACAGCTTGAAAGTCTTGTTCACCTCCTTCTCCTCCTCTCTTTCTGGAGAAAGGAAAGTGACTATTAGATCCGCGACAATTCTCGTGTCAGTGCGTACGACTAAAGCGATGTATGATATGCAATTAAGTTATTATTTTTCAAGGAAACACCATAATTACGTTATGAAACATCAAACTTTATTAATTAAGCGAAAACGCCGTTTTTTACACACTTTGAAAAGGGAAATACAGAGAAACTGAGAGAAAGGACTCTAAAACTTTGATGATGAGCCGACTTCACGTTCTAACATCTTCTTCTGTTTCTTGAGCTGAGCGTTCTCTGACGTGAGCTGATCGATGATCCAGGAAGCAGGAGGGATATGATGAGAAAGTGACGTTTGTGTCACTTGTCGATCGAGTACTTCAAGTAACTCATCCTTCCTTCTTAGGATGTTTTGAATTTCAACATTTTCCGTGTTGACAATTCGATACTTGTTCCTCCAAGCATTCCTTTCTTGGCATACCTTGTTTAATGCCGCTTGTAATTTTTCAACATCGGTGGAGAAAAGGTAAATTGGTTCCCTTAGGGGAATAGGTTCTTGATGTTGATATGGCATCCTGAGCTTGAATGCTCTGACGCGTACCCATTGAAGGTAAGGATCTAGGGAGATGCAAAGATGTTTTCCTAACAATCTTCTCCCTTTGCTGTGAACAAGACGCCAGGCTTGGACAATTTCCTTCTTCAGCATGTTGCCATGATCGTCGATGTTCTTGAAGAACAGACCCTCCAATTGGATGTTACTTGGAATATTTTTCATAGGATAGCCGTATTGACGACGGGCTAAAGCTGGATTGTAACTGATTCCTCCCTTAGTTCCAATAAGGGGTATGTTGGGGAAACTTCCGCAACTGAAGATGATCTTGGTTTCGTCGTTGTCAGGACTACACCAATCAATGTCTGTATGAGTGAGAGACATGATTTTCTGTGACCAGTAAAGGCCATCCCTCATGTTCTAGAAAGTGCTAGACTTTGGCAGGTACGAAACGAACCATTCGTATAACAACGGTACGCAGCATGTGATTAATCCTCCTCGCTGCAGGTTTCTTGAATGCACAGAGTGATAAGCATCCGCAAGCAAGGTTGGAACTGGATTTCCAATTAAGAAGATCTTAATTGCATTGATGTCGACGAAATCGTTAATGTTAGGGAACAAAAACAATCCGTAGATAAGCAAAGCCAAGACTTCCTCAAAAGCGCTCATATCTTGGATGCTGACGAAGTACCGAGCTTGATCAAACAGGAATTTGGAGGGTAATCCTTGAATTCCTCCTCTACTCACCATATGAGTTCTGATGTCGACTACGTTCAAAGGAGTAGTTGCAGCAATGATAATGTCATCAGGATTCTTTTCCAAACCGGAGTACGGATCTTGCGCGTACACGGGTATTCCAATCAGACGAGAGTACTCCTCTAACGTAGGCATGAGCTGATAATCTGGAAATGTGAAGCAGTGATACGTTGGATCGTAAAACTGTACCAAGGTGGGAAGGATCCCATCTACCATGTTGGTATTGAGCAAAGGTAGAAGTTTTCCATACTTCTCCTTGAAAGCCTGGGGGTTGATCACCAGTTTTCCGAGCTTTCCCAGTTCCTCGACCTGGGGAATCTTGAAGGTGTATTTCCTAGCTCTCTTTCTCCCATAATCCATAGTATAGATCCTTAAGTCCTTTCTCCGTTTCTCTCTTTCTCTGAAGTTCAAAACGTTCGTTATTTAGTTTCCTTGAAAAACGACTCGAAAAAGACTCTTTTTGTTTTTAGTTGTTTATTAATGAATGATGCATGAATGCATGAATGCACACACAAGAGTTTTAAACAAACATGGCGTTGAAGGGTATAGTGGTTATGAAGTCCAAACGCAATCTCCCGCCCCAATGGTAAACTAAGGTTAAGGATTTTTGTACCTGTAGAACGGGTTCTAGGGGTCTCAGAGTTTTTGCTCAACCTTAAAGATACGTTGACTGGTATCTATAAGAGAGTTTTTCTCTGAGTGTAGTATCTGCGTGACAATTACTTCCGTAATCACCGCTCTACGTCCTAAAAAAAAAGGCTTTAAGTGGGGTTAATGTGTTTCTAGGTCCTCCTGGTACAAATCAGTCTCGGAATGCAGTGGCGCAGTTAATCACAACCAGCCAGGCAAATCCCAAAAGTAGATTTGGAAACCAAGATTAGAGGGCCTTCACCGGGAAGACATCCTCCATCCTATCTTATGTAGCACTCAAATCCGGGTATAGGATTTCTCACCACAAGGGGAAATCAAGCCCTTTCCCGATACAGAATAAGCAAAATAAACAAATATATATGCAACAATCACATGAAATGACACAGAGGTTAGGCAGGACCTCTCTTGTTTGAGGGGGAATTTGGCATCCCTAATTCTTCATTGGGGCTGGACCAGCAACAGGTCAACCATTGGTTTGGATGAAAAACCAAGGTTTTTAACACTTATATCCCCAGCAGAGTCGCCATTTTTCTGTGGTGTCGTTTTCTTTTACCTCCCCGTTTCACTTGGGAGGACGGCACGCTAGACCCTTCACGCGAAATTTGGAAGGAGAATGCGCCCGTGGTGGGATGAATTTTATTTCAGTTCTTCCTACGATATCACACGAACTTTCTTATTTGTCCTACGAATAGGAAAGGGAAAAAAAGATCTCAACTAAACCCTAGGAGTTTGCTAAGTGTGGGGATTTACACCTAGACTAGAAATTCTGGAGTCCGGGAGGTCGGTTATACATAGGGAAGTGTTTAAACACCCTACATATCTGTAGTACTCTACAGGAACCTTCTCTGTGTCATTGTGATTGTGTTTGTTGCTAATGATTGGGAAAGTTTCTCCTTTGTGTTAGGAGAAGGAATTGAATTGATTTGAAAAGACAGACAGACAGACAGACTGACTATTTTTGGTATTTTATTAGCTCGCTGAGATTCCTTGTGAACCTCATGCCTACATATCCCTAGTGGAAGTCAGAGCTTAATGTAGTTCGGGGAACTAACTAGGGAAATTAGTTGTTTTTGGATGCCTTGCTTGAAGCTCAAGGTTGAAGCTTGGAATTAAATCTCTGTTTACAGTAAAGAGACATGAAATTATCTCTACAGAGAGGTATTTGTACTATTCTACCACAAACATTTAAAGGAGTGACAGAATAACTGAATTCATTTCATTCAAGAGGGGGACCTTACTTGTGTGTGTGCAAGTATGCCAGTCAGATGCCTCTTAAATGAAAGAAAGATGCTCGTCCAAATTAGGGAAAGTGTACAAGTCTGGGGATGTGCCAGAGCATGTCTTTCAGAGTCCTAAATGGGAGACTTTGATTGAAATTGAAATTGAAATGTTTGTTTGTTTGAATGTGGTAGAGTAGTAAAAATATCTCTCTATGGAGATAAGCTATGTCTATCTACTGTATGAAAGATTTGACTTTAGCTGACTTGTATGAGGCCCAAGCTTGAGGCTTTTTGATTGATTAGTTAATATTATTGACTCTGGGAGATGACTCCATTGGGGGTTAATTACAGGGTATTTTTGTGCTCTGTACGAAGCCCAGAATTGAGGCTGACTCTACTTAGGGAGACTCTATTTGTGTGCCTTGTACAAAGCCCAAGGTTGTGGCTAACTGTTGAGTATAATTGAATGAATGACTCTATTTTATGTGCCTTGTACAAAGCCCAAGGTTGTGGCTGACTGTTGCTAGGGAAAACATTATTTTCTGCCTTGCACAAAGCCCAAGGTTGTGGCGGACTGTTAAATGAATTAAGTATGGATGACTATATGGGGAAAGATCCTAAGTGTTAGGAATCTTTGACACAGGAAAGATATGGTTTATCTGCCTTGTACAAAGCCCAAGGTTGTGGCGGACTGTTAAATGAATTAAGTATGGATGACTATATGGGGAAAGATCCTAAGTGTTAGGAATCTTTGACACAGGAAAGATATGGTTTATCTGCCTTGTACAAAGCCCAAGGTTGTGGCTACTGAGTGATGAAGGACTCACTGGGGAGACTCTATTATCTGCCTTGTACAATGCCCAAGGTTGAGGCTGACTCTTGACAGGGGAGTTTTATTGTTTGGTGCCTTGTATGAAGCCCAAGGTTGAGGCTAACTGTTTTTGTTGGTTTTGACTCTACTGAGGAGATTTTATTTATTAAAAGACTGTTTTTTTTGGAAGCTAACCCTTTCCAGGGATTTTGACTCAGCTGGTGAATTTGTCTGTTAAAAGACTGACTTTATCATGTTTTTTGGAGGCTGACCCTTTCCAGGGGTTTTGACTCTTTTGGGGAAATTATCTCCTAAGAGAAATGAAATCTATTTATTTTTTGACATTTATTAATTGACTTTGGAGGCTAACCCTTTCCAGGGGTTTTGTTGAAATGATGGATTGATTTTAATTGACTTTGGAGGCTAACCCTTTCCAGGGGTTTTGATATTTTAGACAGATGTTGGAGGCTAACCCTTTCCAGGGGTTTTGATATTTTAGACAGATGTTGGAGGCTAACCCTTTCCAGGGATTTTGATATTTTAGACAGATGTTGGAGGCTAACCCTTTCCAGGGATTTTGATATTTTAGACAGATGTTGGAGGCTAACCCTTTCCAGGGATTTTGATATTTTAGACAGATGTTGGAGGCTAACCCTTTCCAGGGATTTTGATATTTTAGACAGATGTTGGAGGCTAACCCTTTCCAGGGATTTTTATGATTGAAAAGTGGATGGCAGAAAGATTATCTAGTGGAGACTCTTTGTTTAAAGCCCAAGATGAAGGCTGACTCAATGCTGAGGATGACCAAAACATAGATCCTAGACTCTACTAAGGAGGATTGATGAAGATAAGGGTGACAGAGACTGTCCATGTCTCTCATTCCAAAAAGTGTACTCAATGTGAAATTGAGACAAACTTAGCTTGTTTAAAGTCTGGTTTAATTGGAAGAAACTCACCAGGGTAGGCTAAAAGGTGACTAAAGACCTGTTCCTATGTTTATAAGAAACCTGATGGGTCCTTGTATACAAGCTCAAGAGGAAGCTGGAAATGCTTTTAAGAAGCCTGTGGGTCCTTGTACAAAGCCCAAGAGGAGGCTAATCGAGGGTCCTTGTTATAGCACAAGAGAAAGCTATGTGGTTTTGAACTTATTTTGGCTCTAGGCAAATGGGTAAGAGGTTTCACCGGGAATAATTCCTCTTTGGGTGGATGTGTCCTATTATTTTGGATTCTAAGGTTTTTGCCAAGATGTTTCACCGGGAATAATTCATCTTGGGGGTTTGAACTACAGATCTCTAATTAGGAAAGAGCCTTCACCGGGAAGACATTCTCAATCCTAGGCCATATTCCTATAATATGTATATATAGTTTAACTGTCCTAAGGTTTATACTCAAACGTAGTTCTAAACTAATATATGCACAGTTTATATTTGACAGTAATTTAAATAAAGACTGTAAATTGAAAGCTTGTAAAGCCTAACCTGGATGGAGTGGAGGCCATTGAAGAAGTATGTACAGAGCCTCAACAGTATTTTTGTTGTTTTGATGATAACAGTTGAATATATATGATAAACAGTTAATGGTTTTTGAAAACAGAAGAAGTGAAGATGGACAAAGGTCACATAGGTATCTGAAGAGTTTCACCGGGAATAATGCCCTTCAAATACCAGAAGAATATTTTGAAAACAGAAAGAAGATTTTGAAAATACAGTTTTGAAAACAAGCTAAGAAGAGAAAGTTTTTTGGGACTTACACTCTATTAGAGGCCCAGTACTTTACAGTACTGGTTATGAGAGCAATTTGAAAATGATTTTGAATGATACAAGGTTTTGTTGTTTGAAAACCTTAATCATTTGATTTTATCAGAGATTGAAAATAGTTTTGAGATTTGACAAAAGTCAACTTAATTAAAGTAAAAATAAAGATTTTTACTTAATTAAGACCTAAACAATTAGGGTTTCATCATAAAATTATTTACAAAGTGATTTAGTTTAAATCAAAGTGAATATATACTTAAAGTATTAAAAAAAACACTTAAGAACATACTATTTTAAACCTAATTAAAATATATGAAATAAGTAATATTTTTATGATTTTTTTGATTATTCACAAAATAGGTGTGTTAAATAAGAAGTGTGTGAAAAATGAAGTAAAAAAGAATTAGTTTGATAGGTTAAATAAATATGTGAAATTGTGAAGAAAAATGAAAGAAATTAGTGTTAAAAAAAAAAGGTTTTGTCCCTTGGAGGGTTTGAACCCACGCCCTTGAGGTTACCAGTCCAAAACAACACCACTGAGCCAACGCGCGCTCAGTGTTAGTGACTTGCCTCCATTTGGTCATATTTCAAAACAAGTTGTAAATCCTTAAAAAAATAAAAGAATCAAAAAGTCTGGGGCGAGGGGGATTCGAACCCCAGACTTGTGGCATGATGATACTAAGGGCGCATGTGTGGCCACTAGGGCAAGTTGTTTAGTCATTAATAAAACGCATACCACTCAAAATAAAATAAACTCTGCCCTGAGATTTGAATTTTGCGCGCCACCACCATCTTCGTCTTCAACCTCAAGCTCCATGAGTTTGAATTTCTGAACTCACTCGTTTCTCAACCATTTGTCATGATGTAAACACGAAACTTGCTCTAATTTCACTCACGATTCTAAATATGTAACTAACATGAACTATCATTAACTACATCTAACTAATTTACCAGAAATCGTGAAGAACCCTAAAATTTCAAAATCAAATTAAATGACTATACTGAAAGATAAATGGATGATGATAGAGGGTTTTCAGTCCTCTGATGATGCTGAACAAGATAGAATCGAGCTATTTCACAAAGAGTACTTAAATTAGAGAGGTGAAGTTCAGAAACTTACCTCTGAAAATGGAGGTCGTGAGGATGATTGAGGGCACCTGGGCTTGAATGAATGATCTCAATAGCTTCCCTGAGACTCAATGATGCTAACTGGATGCTTATTGTAGCCTGAATCCTTCTGAATTGTTCTATGGACCTCCCTCGATTTGAGCTTCAAGTGGACATGGAGGTTGTTGAATCCTGAGTTACAGATGAGCTGCAGCCATCTGGTTAGCTTCACTATGACCTGAGGAGTGTGTCTGGATGATTGGCTTGCCTTGAAACCTTCTGAATCACTCCATGGACCTCCAACTGCAAGTGCTCCAAAGTGAGAGCAACAATAGTGTTCCTCCACCTACAGAAGTGATCCAGGTGCTTGGATCACCTCAAATGACCTCCCTTGAGATGTTAGAATGCTCACTTCCCAAAGATAAGCTTTGGTTTGAAGAAATCGATTCTTCTTGCCAAAGAACTTTGAAAAACAATGAACAAGAGGAGAGAAAGAGAAAGCAAGTAATATGGTTGCTTTGGTGTGTTTTTGAATGAGGAATGCATCTGTATTTATAGGCAAATGGATCAGTATAGCTGCAGAGGAGTGAGCTTCCTTAGTGAAGTTGATTTGCTTTCTTAGCCATGAAGGAATTTTGCAAATATCTCTTATGCAATGATGAGAATTTTGATTCCATTTGATCAATCCCCTAGCCCTCGATTTTGCTTGATCTTAGGGGACAATTCTGAGCCAGAAATGAGCTCTAATTGGTTGGTGAGAAGATTCCTTGGGTGATTCATCAATTTGCCATAAATTCACAAATGTAATCATTACATAATCACATGTTCTTGTTTTTTTTAGAATCTTCTTCAATCCTTATGGCATGGTGAAAATGAATGCATGGCATGGTTTTAGATGTGTTATGGGTCGTGTAGCATCCATAAGAGAGGTTATTTGCACAAAATTTGCAAAGTCCAAAAGTGTCCATGACCTATAATTTTACTTCATGAGGCCAACTTTGAACAAGCATAACTCCTAGCTCAAATTGAATTTGGAGAAGGTTGAACACAATTTGGAAAGCCCTAAACATCTACTTCAAATCATTAGTTTATGTCTTCTTCAGAATCATTTAGGAAATTTGTGAAAAATGAGCCCAAAGTTGGATGAAAACTAGGTTAAAACACTTAGAAAAATTTCTAAGTGTTTATGACCTAAACTTCAAAATTTCCAAAACTTCATAAATGGTTGATCTTTTGAAAAAAGTTCCTTTGTAAGATGTTGTTTTATTTTGCAAGATCTACAACTTTCATGTTGGAAGTTTTTTGAGTTGTGTAGGTGAAATTTTGAGATCTCACCATGCCTTTAAAAACCCTAATTCCCGACTTTTCGCTCCTTGATGAATTTCTTTGAATTTCTTTGGCCAAATGACTTTGACATCCATATATTGATGATATTGATCTTTGAAAGTCATTTTTTGACCAAAAACCTTAAAAGTCAATGATGATCCTTCACAGTTGACTTTTTCCTGACAAAGTGAATTTTTGGGCTTTTGTGTAGAAATAAGATCTTCTCCACAAATGGATGATATAAATGGATTATATGGAGGTAGTAGAGATCCTTGAATCATGTCTTGAGTTTTGGATTCATGCCCTGATCAGAAGTCAACTATCTTGGTGAATTAGGTCAAAACCCTAATTTGTCGACCATGTGAGAGTAATGACTGTAGACTTTGAATTGAAGTGTGATGTCCAGTAGACCTTGTAATATGAGTTATTTGAAGATGATTGATGTCTTTGAATGACCCTCTGAGGTTTTTTAGGGTTTCCCAAATGTGATCCCTGATTTCAGTCCTTGATAGGCTCAGAACCCTAGTCTGGTGACCTGAGTAAACCTGTACTCAGATGACTGGATGTCTAATCAATCATAGATGAGAAAAGTGAAGTCTTTGAGCCCCATGATTGTATTAGAGACTAGTCTTTGTATTGATTGATCCTTTGCCTAAGCTTTCTTGTCTTTGAGCATCCTCGATTAGGTACCAGATGGAGAAATGACTGCTCTGGGCAATTGTCTTGACCTGATGAAAAATCCTGAAGATATGTCATCTCAGGGGGGTCAAAAATTAGGGTATGACACTCCAGATTAACTTTCAAATGCACAAACAATGAGGCCGAATATGAAGCTTGCATCATGGGTCTCGAAGAAGCCGTGGATCTAAGAATCAAACACTTGGATATATACGGAGATTCTGCTTTGGTCATCAATCAAATCAAAGGAGAATGGGAAACACGCCAACCTGGGCTAATCCCTTACAAATACTACGCGAGAAGATTGTTACCATTCTTCAACAGGGTAGATTTTCATCACATTCCTCGTGAAGAAAATAACTTGGCTGATGCATTAGCCACGCTCTCTTCCATGATTAGGATAAATCATTGGAATGACATTCCTCAGATCGATGTTATGCGCCTGGATAGGCCCGCTCATGTTTTCACAGTAGAAGCGATCATCGACGACAAACCGTGGTATCACGACATCAAAAACTTTCTTCAAAGACAAGAGTACCCTCAGGGGGCATCAAAGAAAGATAGAAAAACTTTGAGAAGGTTAGCTGGAAGATTCTTCCTGAATGAAGATGTTCTGTACAAGAGAAATTTCGACATGGTTCTGCTTAGATGCGTTGACAAGAAAGAAGCAGAAATACTCATGAGAGAAATACATGAAGGTTCTTTTGGTACTCACACCAATGGACATACCATGATAAGGAAAATACTGAGAGCAGGATATTATTGGCTGACGATGGAGTCAGATTGCTACCAGTATGCAAAGAGGTGTCACAAATGTCAGATCTACGCTGATAGAATTCACGTGCCACCATCTCTTCTCAACATACTCTCTTCCCCTTGGCCTTTCTCCATGTGGGGAATCGACATGATTGGAATGATCGAGCCGAAAGCGTCCAACGGACATCGCTTCATCTTGGTAGCCATAGACTATTTCACCAAGTGAGTTTAAGCAGCTTCGTATATAAACGTCACAAGACAAGTTATCGTCAGGTTTATCAAGAATCACATTATATGTCGCTACGGCATTCCTAGCAGGATAATCACTAACAATGGGTCAAATTTGAATAATAAAATGATGAAGGAGCTTTGTGAAGAATTCAAGATTGAGCATCACAACTCATCTCCTTACAGACCAAAGATGAATGGAGCTGTAGAAGCAGCTAACAAAAACATCAAGAAAATCATTCAGAAGATGGTCATCACTTACAAGGATTGGCATGAAATGCTCCCATTTGCTCTTCATGGTTACCGTACATCTGTACGTACTTCGACTGGAGCAACTCCTTTCTCCCTTGTCTATGGCATGGAGGCAGTCCTACCTATAGAGGTTGAGATCCCATCAATGAGAGTCTTGATGGAAGCAAAATTAACAGAAGCCGAGTGGTGTCAAAGCAGATTCGATGAATTGAACTTAATCGAAGAAAAGCGCATGTCAGCTTTATGCCACTGACAGCTATATCAACAAAGAATGAAGAAAGCTTTCGACAAAAAGGTTCGACCTCGCACAATCAAAGAAGGCGACCTTGTACTCAAAAAGATTCAATCTTTTCTCACAGATTCGAGAGGGAAATGGACTCCCAATTATGACGGCCCATACGTGGTCAAGAGAGCTTTCTCAGGAGGAGCCTTAATGCTCACGACTATGGATGGAGAAGAATTCACCCGTCCTGTGAACGTCGACGCAGTCAAGAAATACTTCGCCTAAATAAAAAAACAGCTCGCTAAGTTGAAAACTCGCAAAGAGCGTCTTAGGCAAAAAAGAGCGTCTCGGTGAATCGAAAACCCGAAAGGGCGGTTCAGGCAAAAATTAGAGACATAAAAAAATATATAACCAATCCTGGTAGACTTAAAACCCGAAAGGGGTAGTTTACGCAAAAGTTAGGGATAAATGGCAAGTAACTGTGTTCAGGACAAACTTGATCATTCGAAATCCATAGCGGAGTATTCATCATCAGTAGGTCATCTTCTACGAAGCACGCATGCAGCGCAATTCACAGTGGAAGGGAAAGATAACGGTCGTCACGTTTCATCGTAGCCCTATTCCCAAAAATTACCAATTTCTAACTTTGTAAATACTCCATGGGATCAAGCATTTGGCTGGTTACCATTTCATAAATAATAATTTGAGCCTTGTGCCTTTTCTTTGCAAATCTAGTCTTATTCAGTTTCTTGAAATGCATTTTATGTTTAAACAGTCATTTTCTTGAAACAAATGTTTTCATAAAACCAAAATGAATTTACTTGCAAAAATAAAGGTGAAATTTCTTTCTAAGGTTTACATACAATAGGAAGAATGCAAACAGTTGCTCCAAGAACGGTTGAGACTCCGGGAACCCAAATTTCCCCATGAGGTCGCTTTGCGAACATCTCCCAATGACGGATCTTCACTTTAAAATCATGTCACTCACTTCCAAACAGCGGGCAACTGATAACCAGATATCCCCAATGGAGTGCATCTCTCAAGAAGAAGACATCTTCTGATCATCACAAAATTCAAGTCGTATCATAGGATTTCACATCCGCGACAATTCTATTCACATTCACTCTACATTTTATAATTATCATGATTTTCATGCATACATCATAATTGCATAGTCTAGTTAGTGCCCAAGTCATTAAGGCATGTACTCAAGTTTCCCCTGTAAGTTGTGGAGGAACTTTCCTCTCCGAGACAATGTTTCGTACACAAGGATCTCCCTGAGCAGGTCAACAAATGGCAATCTCCTTTAAAAAGATAGTTTGTCCACTATTGGAGTTCCCCAGCTGAGATTCTCCCGCAGAGCGACGCTCGACATTTTTCTTCAGACAAGATGAGTTTGTTTCGCATTTGCCTTCCTCACAGAGTTGTTGAATATCCCCAGCAAAGGTCAATGGATGACAATTTGCATCAAGAAAATAACTCTGATTCTCCGGCAAAGTTGACAAGCGACAAGTTTTCTCCCAGGGAGATGCTTCAACAAATCCCCAGCGGAGCCAGTAAATGATAATCTTCTTCAAGAAGATAGTTCAAATTCCTCAGCACGAGTCGATGAACGACAGTTTTCTACCACAGAAAACGACTTGTTTCCACCCCTGCAGATCGACGAATGATCCCCAGCGGAGTCAGCAAATGGAAGTTTCTTTAAACAGTTTGTCTGTTTCTAAGATGTTTCATCCCCTTCAGAGTCGACAAATGGCAGTTTTCCTCTTAGGAAAACAGTTTGTTGATTCCCCGGCATAAGTCAACAAATGGTGGTTTTCATCCCGAAAACAGTTCGCCCGCTTTCAAGCAAAGTCATTGGCCCCTCAAAAGATCATAAGGCCGTATGACATTCTTTCAAAGACGTCAAGTCGAAAGGAAAGATGGTGAAGTTTCTTTATTACCATCAAATGGCGTCTTATCTCCAAGTGCTGATGAGAAGTTTGGTGAGGAAACAAACCTTTGGAAATTTTCTCTTTATCTGAGATATTGTCCAAATATAACTGAGACCAGTTCCGAGATAAAGACATCCGGATCGAGGGGAGGTTATCACAACTGAGACCAGTTTCGAGATATGGACATCCGAAACGAGGGGAGGTTGTTTATCGTCATTATAACTGAGACCAGTTCCGAGATACAGACATCCGGATCGAGGGGAGGTTATCACAACTGAGACGAGTTTCGAGATATGGACATCCGAAACGAGGGGAGGTTGTTTATCGTCATTATAACTGAGACCAGTTCCGAGATACAGACATTCGGATCGAGGGGAGGTTATCACAACTGAGACCAGTTTCAGGATATGGACATCCGAAACGAGGGGAGGTTGTTTATCATTATTATAACTGAGACCAGTTCCGCGATACAGACATTCGGATCGAGGGGAGGTTATCACAACTAAGACCAGTTTCAGGATATGGACATCCGAAACGAGGGGAGGTTGTTTATCATTATCACAACTGAGACCAGTTTCGTGATATGGACATCCGAAACGAGGGGAGGTTGCTTACCTTTTTCTAAGTATCGACACTTAGTTGAAGAAGATGGATTGCGCATGTTACTTTGCCATCCATTCACCCGAATCCACATTACGTGTTTCTAGAGGAGTTTGTCTCCCTATCCCTCGCCCAGTGCGACAACGGGATCAAGTCATAAAAATATTTTCATCATTGCAACATCTCAAGAACGCCCAAAAATTCGGGCATTCTTTGGTATTTAAGTCTCTTTCCCTCTGAAGCAATCGAGATATTAATCTCTCTCCCTCCAGATGAAAGAAACTTAAATAGGGGCATCTGTCATACCCTAATTTTTGACCCCCTGAGATGTCATATCTTTTAGACTTTTCATCAAAGACAAAATAGATACTCAGAGCAGTCACTTGTTCATCTGATACCCAGTCTAGGGTTTTGAGCCCCATCAAGGACTAAAATCAGGGATTACATTTGGGAAACCCCAGAAAACCCCAGGGGATCATTCAAAGACATCAATCATCTTCAAATAGCTCATATGACAATATCCATTGGGCATTACACTCCAAGCCAAGATCCACAGTCATCAATTTCATCTGGTCGACAATTAGGGTTTTTGACCTAATTCACCAAGAAAGTTGACTTTTTAATTAGGACATGGATCCAAAACTCAAGACATGATTCAAGGACTTATACTACCTCAATATAATCCATTTACATTACCCATATGAGGAGAAGATCTTGATTCTACACAAAAGTCCAAAATCTCACTTTATCCGGGAAAAGTCAACTGTATAGGATCACCTTTGACTTTTAAGATTTTTGGTCAAACCATGACTTCCAAAGATCAATATCATCAATATATGGTTATTAAAGTCATTTGACCAAAGAAATTCAAAGATATTCATCAAGGAGCAAAAAGTCGGGAATTAGGGTTTTTGAGGGCATTGTGGGAACTCAAAATTTCACCTACAAAACTCAAAAAACTTCCAACATGAAAGTTGTAGATCTTGCAAAATAAAACAACATCTTACATAGGAACTTTTTTCAAAAGATCAACCATTTAAGAGATTTGGAATTTTGAAGCTTTAGGTCATAAAAACTTAGAAATTTTTCTAAGTGTTTTTAACCTAGTTTTCATCCAACTTTTGGCTCATTTTTCACAATTTTCCCAAATGATTCTGAAGAAACCATAAACTAATGATTTGAAGTAGATGTTTAGGGCTTTCCAAATTGTGCTCAACCTTCTCCAAATTCATTTTGAGCTAGGAGTTATGCTTGTTCAAAGTTGGCCTCATGAAGTGAAATTATAAGTTATGCCCCATTTTGGAACTTTGAAATTTTGTGCACATGACCTCACTTATTGATGCTACACGACCCATAACACATCTGAAAACATGCCATGCATTCATTTTCACCATAGCATAAGAATTGAGGAAGATTCCCAAAACAAGAACATGTGATTATGTAATGATTACATTTGGGAATTTATGGCAAATTGATGAATCACCCAAGGAATCTTCTCACCAACCAATTAGAGCTCATTTCTGTCTCAGAATTGTCCCCTGAGATCAAGAAAAATCGAGGGCTAGGGGATTGATCAAATGGAATCAAAATTCTCATCATTGCATTTTGGATATTTTTGAAATTCCTTCATAGCCAAGAAACCAAATCAACCTCACTAAGCAAGCTCACTCTCTCAATCAGTACTGAACCATTTGCCTATAAATTGAGGGCCCTTTCTCATTCAGAAAACACACCAAAGCAACCATATTCCTTGCTTTCTCTTTCTCTTCTCATGCTTATGGTTTTTCAAAGTTCTTTGGCAAGAAGAATCGTTTTCTTCAAACCAGAGATTCTCTTTGGAAAGTAAGCATTCTAACATCTCAAGGGGGCTCATTTGAGGTGATCCAAGCACCTGGATCACTTCTGTAGGTGGAAGAACACCATTGTTGCTCTCACTTTGGAGCTGTTGCAGTTGGAGGTCCATAGAGCAATTCAGAAGGTCTCCAACAAAGCCAAGCATCCAGACACGTTCCTTAGGTCATAGTGAAGCTGTTCAGATGGCTGCAGCTCATCTGTAACTCAGGATTCATCACCCTCCATGTCCACTTGAAGCTCAAATCGAAGGTGTCGGGTAGAGCAATTCAGAAGGATTGAAGTTACAATAAGCATTCAGTTAGCATCACTGAGTCCCAAGGAAGCTTTTAGGATCACTCATACAAGCCCAGGTGTTCTCTATCATCCTCACGACCTCCATTTTCAGAGGTAAGTTTCTCAACTCCACCTCTTTAATTCGTGTACCTTTTTGGTTAAAGCTCGATACCATTTCATTCAGCATCATTAGAGGATTAAAAACCCTCTATCATCAGTCATTTATACTTCAGTATGGTCATTTAATTTAAATTTCAAATTTTAGGGTTCTTCACGTATTTTAGATAATTCAGTAGATGTAGTTAATATAAATTCATGTTAGTTACATATTTGAAATCGTGAGAGAATTTAGAGCAAGTTTGGTCTTTACATCTTTGCAAATGGTTGAGAGTTGAGAGAGTTCAGAATTTCAAAAATCCAAAAGCTAGAGGTTGAAGATGACAATGGTGGTGGCGCGCAAAATTCAAATCCAGGGCTAAAGTTTATTTTATTTTGAATGGTAGTTGTTTCATAAACGACTAAATCGTTATAGCCCAGTGGTAAAGAGTGTTTGTGTGTTGCGCGTGCCCAAGGTCTGGGGTTCGAATCCCCCTCGCCCCAGACCTTTTGATTTTATTTCTTTTTTTTGCTTCTATGCACTTGAGTAATATATGAATTGCAATGGAACCATTCATTTGTCACCAAGCGCGCGTTGGCTCAGTGGTGTTTGTTTTGGACTGGTAACATAAAGGGCGTGGGTTCAAACCTGGTTGGTGACAAAACCCTATTTTTTATCACTTTTTCCACTTGATTTCTTCACAACTTTAAACAATTATTGAACCTATCAAATTAATTCATTTTGATTTCATTTTTTACACACTTGTCATTTGATATATCTATTTTGTGAATAATCCAAAAAATCAAAAAAATATTATTTATTTCATGTGTTTTTATTAGGTTTAAAATAGTATGTTTTAAGTGTTTTCTTAAATACTTTAAAATATATATTTTTTATCTTGTTTTGACCAAACTACTTTGTGAATAATTTTATGATAAAATCCTAATCATATAGGTCTTAGTGAGGTTAGGTTTTGTCTTTACCTTATTTAAGTTGACTTTTTTATCAATTTTCAAAACTGTTTCCAATCTCCGATTAAACGGATGATTAAGGTTTTCAAACAACCAAACCTTATATCATTTCAATCATTTTCCAACTGTTTTCATAAACAGTAAATCATTTTTTCATTGGGCCTCTAATAGAGTGTAAGTCCCAGCACCTTTTTCTTTTCATAATTTGTTTTCAAAAACTGTATTTACAAAATCTTCTTTCTGTTTTCAAAACATTCTTCTGGTATTTGAAGGGCATTATTCCCGGTGAAACTCTTCAGATACCTATGTGACCTTTGTCCATCTTCACTTCTTCTGTTTTCAAAACCCTTAACTGTTTATAAACTGTTATCAACAAAACAACAAAAATTGCTGGTAAGGCTTTGTACATACTTCTTCAAAGGCCTCCACTCCATCCAGGTTAGGCTTTACAATCTTTCAATTTACAGTCTTTATTTAAATTACTGTCAATTATAGAACTGTTTATATATTGTTTAGAACTACGTTTGAGTGTAAACCCTAAGACAGTTAAACTATATATATATTATAGGAATATGGCATAGGATTGAGAATGTTTTCCCGGTGAAGGCTCTTTCCTAAATAGAGATCTGTAGTTCAAACCCCCAAGATGAATTATTCCCGGTGAAACATCTTGGTAAAAGCCTTAGAACCCAAACTAGGACACATCCACCCAAAGAGGAATTATTCCCGGTGAAACCTCTTACCCATTTGCTTAAAGCCAAAATAAGTTCAAAACCACATAGCTTTCTCTTGTGCTATAACAAGGACCCTCGATGACCCTCGATTAGCCTCCTCTTGGGCTTTGTACAAGGACCCACAGGCTTCTTAAACGCATTTCCAGCTTCCTCTTGAGCTTGTATACAAGGACCCATCAGGTTTCTTATAAACATAGGAACAGGTCTTTAGTTACCTCCTAGCCTATCCTGGTGAGTTTCTTCCATTCTTTAAACCAGACTTTAAACAAGCTAAGATTGTCTCAATCTCATATTGAGTACACTTTTTTGGAATGAGAGACATGGACAGTCTCTGTCACCCTTATCTTCATCAATCTTCCTTAGCAGAGTCTAGGATCCATATTTGCTTATCACCAGCATGAGTCAGCCTTAATCTTGGGCTTCAAAACAAGAAGTCTCCATTAGATAATCTTTCTGCCATTCTTTCTTTCATTTTAATAAAACAAAAACCCCTGGAAAGGGTTAGCCTCCACACATTCTTTCATTTTAACAAAAAACCCCTGGAAAGGGTTAGCCTCCACACATTCTTTCATTTTTACAAAAAAACCCTGGAAAGGGTTAGCCTCCAAAATCACTCCTTCAAATCCAAAGATTTACTCCTTTAGAAGATAAATTCCCCAAGAGAGTCAAAACCCCTGGAAAGGGTCAGCCTCCAAAAACATGATAAAAGTTCAGTCTTTTAATAAACTATTTCTCCAGCTGAGTCAAAATCCCTGGAAAGGGTTAGCTTCCAAAAAACATAAAAATAAATTAGTTTGTTAAAACCTCTAGCAGAATAAAACTCCCCCAATGAGTCTTTCATTTTTAAGTTAGCCACAACCTTGGGCTTTGTACAAGGCAGATAAACCATATTTCCTTGTGTCAAAGATTCCTAATCTTAAGGATCTTTTCCCCATAAAGTCTTCCATACTCATTTTCTTTAAAAGTCCGCCACAACCTTGGGCTTTGTACAAGGCAGAAAATAATGTTTTCCCTAGCTAGAGTTAGCCACAACCTTGGGCTTCATACAAGGCACAAATTAATAACTTCCACAGTTAAGAGTCAGCCACAACCTTGGGCTTTGTACAAGGCACACAAAATAGAGTCATCCATAGTTTTAAAAAACTCATTTATCCCCAGCAGTTAGCCACAACCTTGGGCTTTGTACAAGGCACACAAATATAGTCTCCCTAAGTAGAGTCAGCCTCAATTCTGGGCTTTGTACAGAACACCAAATAAAATCCATCAAATAAAAACTCTCCAACTAGAGTCAGCCTCAATTCTGGGCTTTGTACAGAACACAAAAACTCCTTAGTTTAAATTCTCCCAAGTAGAGTTATCTTTCAATAAGTCAATAAATCAATCAAAAGCCTTAAGCTTTGGCCTCAGTCAAGCCAGCTAAAAAATCAAATCTTTCAAACAATAAATAGACATAGCTCATCTTCATAGGTAGATATTTCTCTTATCTCACCACAAACAAACAATCATTTCAAACAATCATCATTTCAAACAAATCATCATTTCTCCCATTTAGGACACTAAAAGGCATGTTGTGGCAACACACCCAGACTTGTACGACCCTTTCCCTAATTTGGTTGAGAATCTTTCATTTTAGAGGCACGATGGCTGTCATACTTGATCAACCAAGTAGACTCCCCTCTTAATGACACATCATTTTTTTTTAGCTTTTCTGTCACTTTTAAAATGTTTGTGGTGGAATAGTAGAAACACCTCTCTGTAAAGATGATTTCATGTCTCTTTATTGTAAACAGAGATTTAATTCAAAGCTTCAACCTTGAGCTTCAAGCAAGGCACCAAAAATCTTTAATTTCCCTAGTTAGTTCCCCGAACTACATTAAGCTCTGACTTCCACTAGGGATATGTAGGCATGAGGTTCACAAGGAATCTCAGCGAGCTAATAAAATACCAAAAATAGTCAGTTTGTCTGTCTGTCTGTCTGTCTTTTAAATCAATTCAATTCTCTCTCCTAACACAAAGGAGAAACTTTCCCAATCATTAGCAATAAACACAATCACAATGACACAGAGAAGGTTCCCGTAGAGTACTACAGATATGTAGGGTGCTTAAACTCTTCCCTATGTATAACCGACCCCCCGAACTCCAGAATTTCTAGTCTAGGTGAAATCCCCACACTTAGCAAACTCCTAGGGTTTAGTTGAGATCTTTTTTTCCCTTTCCTACTCGTAGGACAATAAGAAAGTTCGTGTGATATCGTAGGAAGAACTGAAACAAAATTCATCCCATCCCGGGCGCATTCTCCTTCCAAATTTCGCGTGAAGGGTCTAGCGTGCCGTCCTCCCAAGTGAAACGGGGAGGTAAAAAAAACGACACCACAATGCTCATGCAAATGGACAGGTCGAAGCAGCAAACAAAGTAATTATTGGGTTGATAAAGAAGTACGTAGGAACAAAGCCAAAAAACTGGCACAAGACATTAGATCAACTGCTTTGGGCTTTCCGAACCTCTCCTACAGAAGCAACAAATGGCACACCTTTCCAGTTAACGTTTGGACATGATGCAGTCTTACCTGTCGAAATCTACTTGCAATCAGTACGGATCCAGAAGCAAGGAGAAATCCCATATAACCTATATTGGGAGATGATGATGAATGAGTTGACGGAATTAGATGAAGAAAGGTTACGCGCGTTAGAAGTCTTAAGGAGGCAGAAAGAGAGAGTAGCAAGAGCATATAACAAAAAAGTCAAAGTTAAAACTTTTATTATAAATGATTTAGTTTGGAAAGTTATATTACCTATGGATAAAAATAATAAGGCTCTTGGAAAATGGTCTCCACACTGGGAAGGACCATTTCGGATTCTGAAAGCATTCTCAAATAATGCTTATGAGATAGAAGAATTAGCAAACGATCGAAGGATCCTAAAAGTAAATGGGAAATATTTAAAAAGATATAAGCCATTTATGCACGAGGTTAAGATTGCAACAACGTAGATATCAGAAGTTAACACTATAGCTAAAATGGCGGATATATATTTCATTCCAAATGGCTACATTTCAAACAGAAGTACAAAAGAGTGATGCATAAAGCCTGGAATGCATCATCATTAATAAAATAACGCTATAAGATAACTTCAGTCGCGACTAAATGGCAACTTCTCTAGGTCTATTTTTTGCCCACACTCCGTTGCAAGGAAATTTGACAATCCCGTTGCATGCATCTTCCTGATCACACCCGTCTTGATGAAGATGTGAGTCAGAAGTCTTCCATAAGGAATGAAAAGGACCCCACCTTGGCGTGAGTCCATGATCTTTTCCTTAAGATAGTTGAAAATAGCAAGAGGTATGTTGATCTTTTCCATGCGAAGAAGAGGGTATAAGAACCTGAGATCTTCAAGCATTATTCTGTCTTGATCTTCCGTCCTGGGACGAAAGTTAAAAACAAGAACTTGATGCCAGATCCTGCCTATAAAGGCAGTGAATGCCTTATTAGGGTCGGTAAACACCACCCTCAGGATGTCAGAGACAAGCTTTCTATCATATTCAGCAATGCGGGCTCCATTGGCTTCACACTTAATCACTTTTGAAATTAGTTTCGTAGTGATGGTGATAGGGAAACCAAAGATGTTGGAGTGAATAGCTTCTCTGCCTTCACGATCTCTATGGACGGTTGCATTTCTCCAAAAGTTGGCAAGAACAGATGGATAGATAGGTCCATCCAATATCGTGGGGTAATATTCTAGTTGTTGTTTTGTGAACATATGGGGAAGATCAACCCCGTATTCTTCAAAATCAGTGGGAGAAAGGATTCTTTCCTTGATAATGTGGGGAATGATTTCTTTGTTGAAGGAAGACATGATGAGGAAAATGAAAAGTTGTTTTTTGTTAAAGAGATTGAAGTTATCATTGGTTTGGAATGACAAAATAAGAAAGATTGAGAGGTTTATATAGGAGAAACCCACATTGGGTTGGTTACGCGAAAGCAGTAGTAGTGCACCACTAATAGATTCCTAGAGGGGAGTTGTATAGTCCTTCGCGTTTGTGCCTTGGAAGTTGAAGCTAAATAATCGCATGGCCGACACACTTAAGGACTGAATAGACGTTTGGGAAAACGTGTCATAATTAATTGACTGTTACTTGCTTGGGGCACCCAAAGGTCTAATCGAAACTTAATGACCATAGGGAATGCTTAAACTTATGACTGTTCATAATATAGAGGTAATTATTACAGTTAAAGTAATGATTGGATTGAGATATTCAGAATTGCCAAAAAAAATTACAAGTATTGTCTTAAAGTAAATTACAAACAAAATTAATTGAAAGACTGAAAAGACTAAAAGGGAAGAGAGGCCTTCATTCGTTGGTATTTGATCTTCGCCAAACCCATTTTGTTTTGGGCAGCCACTTGAATTTCCTTCAGTCAAGCAACCTCTGTTTCCATAGCAGTAGCTTTTTCGACATGTTCGACACTTTGTTTAGCCAACTTGTCCGCCTCTATGCTATCCAAACCTTGAATAGCAGCTTGATCTTATTTTGCTTTGGAAATTTTCTACTCCAGTTCTTCGATTTGAGTTTCCCAGAGTTTAATAGAAGAAGCATAAGTGTTGAAGCTAGTTTGTGCTAATTGTTGGGTAGCAAGCAATTTCTCAGCAGCTCCATAGGCAACAAGCGCTTTGTCTAATTCAAAAGATTTGGCGCGTTCAATTGATTTGATTTGTGTAGCAGCGTCTATTTCTCTTTTTCATTCCGCCTGGACTTGATCAATTAGATTTTGGATATCAATAAGGGTTTCACCTACATCAGTAGGGCAAGCTGTAATGTTGATCTTGCCTATCAGTTTTTTGATATTCGAACCAGCACCCGTTTCTGTCCTCAATTTCTCAAGGAGGTCAACTTCGGAAGCAGACTCTTTCACTTGCTTCAAAAGATCATCATAAGATGCTTCAGATGCACTAGTGCCAGAAGGAGTCGAAGCCCCAGTCATACTTTTATCAGAAGAGGTTTCCCTCAGAGCCATCATCAGTTTCACGTATTTGAGAGTTCTTTATGCTTCAGAGTAGTCATTTCCTCTTCTATAAGTGGCAAATTTGGGTCTTGGGTTGCAGCAGGTTGAACAGAATTGGGTTGTGAGGTGTTTGCAGCCGCGGTTTCAATAAGAGGATCTTTGTTAATTTCAGGCTCTGTCTCTTCCTCATTCATGCTTTCATTGTAGTCAAAAGTTTGTTCAGCGTCCCAAATGGATAGATTATCATCATAATCTCTGGGAAAACTGGCATGAAGAGAAAGGTTATTAGGAGTCTCTTCAGAGTCTTCACCTCCTGAGTTTGCCTCTTCAGCGTGTGCCAGATCCTTTTCCATGTCTTCGATAGGTGAAGAAATCTCTTGTTCTTGCTGAGCGCCATTCTGTTCAAGTAGTGGTGCTCTAGTCGAAGATCCTTTGTTTTGAGCAACATTGCTTTGGGGTAGAGATTGGTTCCCTTCATCTGAGGGATCACCTTGATTGGTAGAAATAGGGATCATGGTTTTTTCCTAAAAAGAAGAGTTTTAGTATAGAGAAGAAATTCATATTTTTGAAAAATAGAGAATAGTAAGAAATGATTACCGGTTGAGTGTCAGGTTCGGAAACATTGCTCCCAATGTACTCTAAAACCAAGTTTCCAGAAGGTTGAGGTTGAGTTTCTCTGAGAGGAGGAGGAACGATTTTGAGTTTGACATTAGCGAGGTTCGTATCTTGGTAAGAGGAGACAGTTGCCTTATGATTCTTTTGTTTCTTCTCTTTTAGTTTGGGGAAACAATTTCCTCATGTTCTTCGATAGCAGCGGCATCACCACTGGATTTTTTCCTTTTGTTTGGCGTCAAAGGAGGTTTGCCACTGCCCTGAAAAAGAAAAAGACAAAGGCTTTTAGGAAAAAAGAAATAAATGAAAGATCATATCATTAAATACCTTTGATTTTTTTGTTGTTTTGGGGGCAACCTCGTCAACTGGAATGCCTTGACTCGAAGAAGTGGTCATGCCCGAAGCAGTTTTAGCCGCAGGTTTGTCTTTTCTTGGCGTCTTCCTTTCAATGGGTGAAAAGAAAATAACTTGGTCGAAACATGCAATATGTAAAAGATTAGTGATCTTACCGAGCAGATCAGATGGCCAACAACAATGAAGGCTTGAAATCTAGAACGATTGAGAGGGGGGAAAAAGGGTTGTACCTGCAAGGCACTCCGATGCCAAAGTAAGTATATGTTCCACAAGGTACAACAAAGTGAGAGAATTTTGGGGTAAGAAAGGATTACCATGCCCTCTGGGGTTAGAGGGCTATTTATAGGATGTCCTTCAGCGAAATCGGCTCCTCTTTCTAAGGCGGAGATTTAGGTAGCGCATGAGCTCACAGCTTACCGGGCACGAGGATCTCTCGTGGTCGGTTGTCTTTGGTGTTTGCTCGGAACGGGCCGGGGAAGGTTGTCATGCGCGTGTCCAGGGTGCCTTGGGCCGAAGGCTGGATTGGCCCAATAAGGGTGATTGGGCCGGTCCAAAACAGGAGCCCCCCAAGTCGTTGCTTCTGCTCGTGGGAGCGACGACTTAGAGGAATTTTGATCCAGGGGATCTTTCGGGGACATGTGCCCTGTGTATCCGAGGAGGGTTGGCTTGAAGCTTCCGGGGAGAAGAAAGGTCAGGCTGGGAGCTAGGAGGCGTTTTGCTTCAAAAAAGTCAGTTGGGGGTTGTGTCGCATTTAATGCAAAATGATGGCTACCCTATTCGTAGGCTGTTAGGGTTAATGATGGCCATGCCGTTTCGCAGAGCCCCATGTGCAGCGTACGTGACTTTTTTAGTAGCCTATAAATATCAGAGTCTGTTATTTCTCCCAAACTTTTCAAATTCTTTTGCTTCGTTCTCCTCCCTCCGCCGTCGACTGTGAGCTTTGCCGTGGTGTTCTTCTTCCTATTCTCCGTTTTTTCGTCAGAATCTTTACTCGTAAGTTCGTTTTTACCTTTGTTTTCAGCTTTCTATGCTTTGATTGTTTTTAGAAATCGTTTGCATGTGGTTAGGGTAGACCTTTAGGAATGATTTTGACGAAGATATAGGATGAAGCTGGTGGTAGGCGGCGGAGATGGACGATTTCTCCGCTGCTAGTGGCGGCGTACAGTTGAAGCTTTTGCTTACGGCTATATTCCAGCTTGTTGACTGAGTTTTAGGAGTTTTGGTTATGTGTGAATATGTTTTTAGCGTTTTTTCTAGGAAAATAGGTTATTGTGACGTAACGTGCGTTTTTCCCCTTTCCTTTGGCGCGAGTCTCCTTCTGCTCGGATTCTGTTTTTCTGGTAGAAGGGCAAGGTCGCGGGCCGTTCGGTCCTCGGACCGTTGGTGCGCCCTTTCACTCTGAACGGTGGTGGAAGGGTGGATTTGATTTAACTGTCGAATTCACTGTTCTCCCTTGTGTTTCAAGTGAAATATGGCCGAAGCGGGGCGTCCCTCAGCATCGGGTTCGTCGTCCTCTACTCCTCTGGCCCAGCAGGAGGTGCCTCTGTCGGCCTGGGTGCTTCAAGAGGTGCTCGATATTGAAAGTTACTTTGTGGAGGACGATGCGGACATCTTTACGGAGATTGGCAGTTACATGGATCCTGCTGGGGATACCTCCAGGAATGGGTGGTCGGTTCTTATCCCGGTTAAGGAGGATCGTATCTGCGACGTGTATACCCCCGATATGCTCCCAATGTACGAGGTGTTATTCTGGGAGATGGGGTTCTGTGTGCCTTTCACTAAGTTCCAGATGGCTGTTTTTAACCACCTGGAGGTGGCCCCTGCACAGCTTTACCCTAATTCGATCACCTTCATCTGGGCGTTCGAGCTGGTCTGCTCTCACCTGAAGATAGGGGCGACAATACCTCTGTTCTTTTATATATTCTGTGTGCAACGCACAGTGAGGGAAGGTCGTTTCGGCTGGGTATCGTTCAAGCAATCTAGGAAGATTTTTAAGTCTTACTCGGATTCCTTGAAAAATTATAAGCCTCGCTTCTTCCTCATCCGTCCTCAGTCTTGGGAGGCCCGTGACAGTGTCTTCGCTCGGGTTCCGACCATGGATGTCAATGGTCATCCGGTACTTAACGATATTGGGGAGCCTGTCACTACTCGGAGGCATAAGTTTAGGTTTTTCTGGTCTCAGGATCATTTCGAGCATGGTACCGACCAGTACATCACCAAACTCTCTGATTTGGCTGAGGACGCTCGGGGGGATTATGCCCTCCTTCAGAACTTCGTGCAGGGCCTTCCCACGTTGCAAAGGTGGATCGTTCGGAGAAGCCTGTTGTTGATGAAGATGGGGAGATCGTCAGGGAACCGGGCGTGATTAGTATAAAGGAACTTCTGGCCAGTGGGACGGATGAGGGTACATTTGCCTACCTGGGTATCTGCCCCTCCCCCTTCTTTTTGTTTCGTTATTTTAACTTGTCATTTTTGTAGTTTTTGGTAGTGATCTTATGGCGAGCTGATTCTCATGTTTTTTGTGTTAGTTTCTTTGCAGAGTCAATGGATCGGGCGCGTCATGATCGGATGCTCAGACACGCAAGCAAGACCAAAGGTATTGTCAAGAAGAGTGCTGGTCCTATGTTGGCTGCCGTGCAGAGGTCTCCGGCGGCAGGATCGGGCACTTCCTCTTCCTCCCCAACTGCTGTTGGTTCGCCGTTGCGAGCTTCTGACCAGGGTGAATCCCTGAGGCCGGTCATGGTGCTTCCTTCTCCTCTTCGTCAGCAGCCAGATCCGGATGTACTAGTTCGTCACAAGCGGCAGAGGGTTGAGACCGTGGATCTGACCCAGGAGGAGGTTGGCAATATCTTCACTATCCCTTCATGCTTCCTCCAGACCCAGTTCTTTGAGGGAGGGCCCTCTCTGACCATTCCTCGTGCTGAGTCCCTCCATATCGAAGGTTTGGAGCCCTCTGTTCGTCAAAGGTTCCTGGTGCAAGATGCTTCAGCCGTGGTCCGGGTCCTCGAGCTGGCTACCCTTTATGCTCGTTCAGCGCCCTTGTCTGCGGAAGCAGTGAGGCTGCTCGAGGAGGACGTTAAGGTGAAGACGTCTGCTCTGGCGGATCGGGACCAGATGCTGAAGGAGTAGGGTGAGGAGCTGGTGATCGTGAAGGCTCGGCTGAGTGTGAAGGAGGATGCCCTGGCGGACGTGCAGAGTCAGTACACTTTGCTCTCTCGGACTCTGTATGGAGCGATGTTGTCTTCCTCGGTGAAGGAGGCTTCTCTTCGCCGATCTCAGGCTCTTGCTGAGGACGAGACGGAGGAGGAGAGGGCTCTCTTGACCCGGGCGGATTTGATCGAGTACATCAGAGTCTTGGGGGGCGATTGTGTCGCTACTGCCGAGGACACCTATAATTCTACTGTGGCCCAGCTTAAGTTGAAGAATCCTGGGGTGGAATTGGTGGCCGAGGGGGACTAGATCGTCTCTCCGAACTTTGGGGATGAGCCAGCGACTCAGGAGGCCGAGGAGGTTCAGATGGAAGAAGGTGTATGATAGTTTTTCTGTGTTTAAGTGTTTGGCCTGTGAGCCTTTGTTTTGTACTGCTATTCCGGGGGATATGCCCCCCGTTTTGATTTTGTAAATATATTACCAGCTCGGTCTTTATGGCCGTAGTTGGGCACATTTCCGGACTTTTTGCCCGTTTTAACTAAGGAGTACTTAGTTTTTAACGTTATTGTTTGTTGTGCCCGTTTCTTGGAGTCTGTGTGCATGTGTTTTCACTCCTTGGACAACATGACGTTGGTTTCCAATGTCTTTGTCCTTTAATTACTTTTTCCGTTTCCCAAGCGTTTCCTTCCCCCTTCTTCTTCTATAAAAGGAGGTCTCATGGGCCTTTCTTTCTTCATTTTTACGCAGGAATGGGTGGCGCTAAGGGGGGAAAAGTTTCTTCAACCTCATGTTCCTGCAGAGTGAATGAGGTGAAGGAGAAGAAAAAGGTCTCGACCGGATCTGCTTCTCGTCGCCGGGAGACCCGGGGTTCGGATGCGCAGGCTCAGTCCTCAATTGTGAGGGTCGTGGTTAATGCTGACGGTTCTGAGACTGAGTGGGACGAGGATTGGTATCAGTATCTTCATTCGGAGGAATTTGCTGGTCGGGCAAAATAATGCGTTTTTCTTTTATTTGATGTACTTCGTAATTCTCATGGATGATAAATAAAGTGTTGTTGTTGTGCTTTTTGCGTGTATGTTTGTTTTTGTTTAATTGGAAGGTTTTCTCGACTGTGGTTTATCGATCGCCTAGTGTGTGGAACTGTGGTCGATTGCAGGGGACATGTGCCTGGTGTTGCACCCCAAAATTTGCCCATATAATTTCACTTCTAGTTAACTTGAGCTTCCCATTCATATGCATTTTTCTATTAGGACATTAACATAACTCATGCATTCACTATTCAAAATTTTGGTTTAGGATCAAAGATCTTGGAAATTGAGGTTTCTACTTCACTCACGTCGGATTCCCTAAAATTATCTATGAGCATGGATCGAGGGGATTATTGTTTATTTTATTATCACTGTGGATTTCTTATCATCATCATGCAAAGCTATTCTACACCAAAAGGATTTCACTTGAGCTTCCTTCATTTGTCAAAAGAAGTTTGCTTAAGTTGCTTGAATCTAAAAGCAATTAGGGTGTCGCTCACTGATTCCTAAAAATTCCTCCAATTAGTTATGTTGCAAATTACCTCTTTGGTTCTCATGCAAGTTTCAAGAGTTAAAGAAAAAGTTTGAAATTTAAATCTAAAATTTAGAAGGAAAGCAAACTTTGAAATGTTACAAGTGAAAAGGAAATTCACTTCGAATTCAAGTTCCAAGAAGGGCTCGTGGCATAGTGCAAGAATCCACTACAAATTATAAGAAATGAAGTTACATTGAAGAATACAAAATGGAGGGAGAAGAATCCTAAATTTGCTTTAGAGTAAATCAAAGCTTTCTCATACAAAGCCCATCACCAATCTTTCAGATATAATACAATTATATGGTTCGCTTCATGGGTACATATTTCAATACATTACATCAAAAAGAACTTAAAAAAGGAGGATGTTCACATTTAGACCAAAGTTTACAAGTCTTCTAGACATACTCATCAAAACCATTGTCCATAAAATATGTCATGAAACAGCTCCAAGTCCCTGCTATTGTTCAGATTGCCCATTATCTTACAGCCATTTCAGTCACACATCAACATGTTATTTCAGTCACAACACCATATACCTCCAGCCCTGCATATTAAACAGCCCCTGCACCATACTTGTACAAAACCAGTCAGCTGCTTCAAGTGATAATTCTGACTTGCAGCAAGCCTAATCGTGTCCGTGCATCCAACGCGCTACGCAATTGCGATCTTGTTCTGAAATGGTTCATTTGTGACCTGCAAAACGAAAACGGTCTCAGGCAGCAAAGACTCAATACAAACAGGTATGCATAACACATACTCTACAAAAAAGGAGAAATTAATTGTTTAATTTATTGATCTCTATTCATAATCTAACACAGTGCTTGCTGATGCTTTTGTTTTCAAGATCATCTCTTCACATTCTTCTTCTGAGTTTGACAGAACAATACTTGACTCTTGTGTATAACCAATAACAGATTTTGAAGCTTTTCTTAACCTCTAACATTAACTCCAACAGGTGACCATCTCTAATTGAATTATAACCTATCCTAACCTTATAATTCTTTTTAACCTCACCCTTTAACCTAAAGCAGAGTCACAATTAACTTCTCCTAACCAACAAAACTCTAATAGATCCACATAACTAACATTCCAACAGAAACCTAACTGTCATAACAACCAAAACAGAATTCATAACTGCCAATCACTAACCTACAACAGTTACAACAGATAACAGAAACAGTTACACATCATAAATACCTATAACCAACCTCCATAACTGATTGGTAACAAAAAATCAGAAGTAACTAACCTTGAGTACTTCTATAAATCCAAGCCTTCATCCAATTCAGTGCTTCTCCTTTTTTTCACACCTCATTCATTCAACTCTCCTCTCTTGATTCATCATCTTCACCAATCTCCATGAATTCTCAATCATCCTCTCCTTCACCTCTATTCAATCTCTGAAACCTCAGTCTTCACCTCTCTGCAACAAAAACCAGAAAATCCACGATTCCTTCCACCATTATCTTACACACTCTCCTCCATCTTCTTCCAATTCCACCTTCAATCCTTCATCAAATCTTCATCATCTTCACCACTCTTCACTTCCATTTCTTCCCTTCACTTCCACTGCTCCACCATTTCATCATCTTCTCGATCACTCTCAATCTTCCCTTTGATTCACCCTTCATTCATCCATCTACACATACTCAGAACCAAGAAACTTCTTCAATCTCGTTTCAACCTTCGTCATCAATCAATCTTCAATCCTCACCTCCAACTGCAATAACGACAAAAGAATCAGCACAGAGAAACACATCACTCTTGCCACAATCTTGACATAGCAACAGAGTTCAATAACACTGCAGAACCAACATCATCATCAAGAACGCGTTGAAATTCGTAAGAAGAAGAAGGTAGCGATGATCAAAGACTAACATACCTGAGCCGACGAAGATGCGCCGGATGGTCCTCCGGCGAGTAATCTTCCACTGTGTTCTTCGCTTTCTCTTTTCTGTTGCGTGATTTAGCTATGAGGACTCGAAACTAAGATGAAGAGAAAGAAATCGCAACGGAGAAGAGAGTGGCGCCGTCGCTCCGTTGACTGAGAGGGAAGGGATGACACGATGTCGTTTTGTCATTGTGTTTACGGAAGCCGAGGGAGATTGCGCCGGAGAAGGAAGCTTGAACCGCCGCTGTTCTGGCCATGGAAGTTCACCGGAGAAGACAAGTTCTCCATCTACGCCGTCGTATTTGCGTGAAGAGGGAGAAGAGAAGCTGTCCTCAAGACAAGTTGAACGGTCTTACTTCTAACCCTAAATCCCTCTTTCAATTTTGCTTATTAATGTGATTTAATTAATTAATATAATTTAATTAATATAGGATATAATTGATAATTAATTAGATTTAATTGAGGTATAATTGAGTTTAATGGAATAATGGTGTTTAATTGATATTAACTCCGAATATTAAAATCTGGTAATGGATTAAATAAAACTCTGTTGGGCCTAATTCAGTCTGGGCCCTGCGCATAATCACTTACTGCACCACAGTATTCTGTTTGCACCCCCCTGACTCTATTTAAAATTGCTAGAATTTTAGGTCTTTTTACTTAGATTTTTCTTACTTCCTTTTAGGCGATAAAATGACTATTTTCCCCTTATTTTTAGACTTTAATACAAATGTGTGACATAGAAAAATGATCATTAAAAATATTAGTTTTAGGCTATTTGCTTTAGTCTTTTACTTGATTAGAACTCAATTCCTCTCCTTAAAATCAATATAAAAAGTAGTAGTATTTTTAGGCCACTTTTGTACCATATTTTTTGGCTTGTTACTTCATGCTTGTGAATAATTTGGTACCATTATATCATTCTCAATTTTGCTCATGTATCTTACTTATGACTTCTAATTGTGACTTTATTTTCATGTCTCTTTAATTCCTAACTTTAGGTAGAAACCATGACAACATTAGGACTTAGAAGTTCCCTTCATAACATTAAGCTAGTTATTCATCTTAAGCTAGTTTTCTTCTCCTTTTTATCTTTCAACATTAAAACATTAACAAATAGAGATACGAATCACATTAAGAAAGTGATAGAGAAATGAGTGGGATTCATTCCCTAATATGTTTCTCAATCACTTAGTGGCATAGAAATGAGTGGGATTCATTCCCTAATCTGTTTCTCGGTCACTACTTAATGGGAGAGAAATGAGTGGGATTCATTCCCTAATCTGTTTCTCGAACATTAACTAATGGGATAGAAATGAGTGGGATTCATTCCCTAATCTGTTTCTCGAACATTACATAATGGGATAGAAGTGAGTGGGATTCATTCCCTAATCTGCTTCTCGATCATTATACATTTTTATGTGATTCGAATCGCAAAGTAAATTCCCTTAAAAAACACTCAACCAAAAACATTTAAAACACTTAATAAAGGCTCAGACCTAAACAAAGTAATGAAGTGGTGCGAAGCCTTGTATTGGGTTTTGTTCATCATGAAGTTACATAAAAAACACAAACCAACTTTCTCTCTTCTCTTTCTTGCCTCCGAGGCATTCTTTCTCTTGCCTTCAGGGCATTCTTTCTCCTAATCGGACACGTTATTTCCGCTCCATTCCCAGCTTAAGACTCCAGAGGTCGAGCAGCGGAGTGCGAATGTAACTGTTCAACTAAAAAACACAAAAACAAACAAAAACTAAAGAGCCGAACTACGGCGCTCTGATTCCTGAAAAGGATACGTAGGCATTGGGTCGCGGGGCCTAAGCGAGCACAACTATTTATAAACCCTTATTTTCCCCGTGTTTCTTTTCTTTCATTTGCATGCATTCCCTTAGTAATTAAGCTCTAGATTTATAAGTATACACCCTTAGAATAGAACAAACATAAGTGGATCCTGTGGAGTACCACAGACGTGAGGGGTGCTAATACCTTTCCCTTGCGTAACCGACTTCTTACCCGATCTTTGGTCGCAAGACCTTTTCTTATCCTTTATTCATCTTAGGTTTTCTGATATTCCTTTCCCTCTTTGGGATAAATATATTGGTGGCGACTCTGTTCATCATTTCGCGAGCGTGCGACAGCTGGCGACTCTGCTGGGGATTCTAGCTTAGTCGATCCTAGCTTTTGTTTGTTTTCTTTTCTTTGGGTGTTTATTTATTGCTTTATTGCTTTACTGTTTTATTTCTTTATTGCTTTATTTCTTTATGCCTTGCATTTTATTTTCATATACTATGATTATTATTATGCTGTTCTGTTGGGGTGGGATGTTACTGATTTGAGGTAAAAGGCCCAATACCCAGGCCAGAGTGTTACTTAGGCTACCTAGGATAGAGTGGATAGTCGTGACGCCAACAGAATGTCAGGTTCTGTTGATTGTGATCATGAGACCCACGACCAGTCGAGGTTCAAATGGGATACCATTGTTGGCATGTATTTGCAACAATGATGGTGTTTCAGGAGAACTGTTAACGCTGGTGACCTTTTGACCTACCCTATACTAGATCCTACATGTGAGAGGGGTTGGGAAATTTTGTTTTGCAGGAAAACATGCCTCCGTCCCACCCTATGCCCATTCAGACTATCTATCATAATCAACATCGAGCCTCTGAATCCGGAAGGTTCGACCTTATGTGACTTATGCTCAGATTATCATCCTGAATCAACGTCGAACCTCTGAATCTGGAGGATTCGACCATCTTTGACTTACACAGAAGTTCTACATCAATTATCTATCAGAATCAACGTCGAACCTCTGAATCTGGAGGGTTCGACCATCTTTGACTTATGCACAAGCTATTTATCCAGAAAGCAACGTCGAACCTCTGAATCTGGAGGGTTCGACCATATGTTATTGGCCATGAGAAGTTGTTGTCCAAGAGACCTTGATCCTGATTTATGTTGCATTTGCATCATCATTGACATTTTTGCATTCATGCATGTGCATCCATGGTTACCAAGACTCTTACCACTATTCCTCTCCATCAGATCAGACAAGGTGATTCCTCGATATCGATATCTGACAAGCGCCAACATACAAAGAATCATGGGGAATTGCGAATAAGATCAAGCTTCTATCAAAGAAACCCATGCCTCTTCATGGGGGCACCTTCCACCATTGGAGCCTGAAGACTTTGTGTTTGGCAGAGATCATTTCATTTGCATCAAAATAAGGCCAAGCTTGCCATTGTATAGATTTCTTTAGCATTTTCAATTGTATTACTTTTGCTGTTATCAAGTACTTCTCATTGTAAGAAACTCATTCTGTTTGAATAAATAAAAATAATGTAATATACATGTTTTTCTCAAATCATTTCATCTTTGTCATTATGTTCATTGATACTTCACTCATTTGTCTTGAGCAATTAAAAAAGGAGAATGATGAAAAATCAAAAACACATGAACTACTAACTGTATGCTTTTGGAACAAAGATCCTGCTGACGATGTACAGGCATTGTTTTAATTCCTAAACACCGGAGTTATAAGGGAGTGAAACCTACGTCAACCCCTTTGAGCCTAAGAAGTAGTAGTTTATTTTCAAAAAAAAAACCCTCAATCTTAACCAGGGGCAGGGTAGTCTTCAGTTAGTGCGACCGAGCGCTCAACTTTCAGGTATTCCATCAGAGGATCAATCATATTTCGGATCTCACAACAAAAGAAGAAGAGCACAATCCACAATGGATGTTTCCCATTCACTAAGAAGAAGGAAGTCACAACCTTTTCATCAAGTCAATCACAAAAATCATATAACTTGTTCCCGAACGAGGCAAAAAAAAAGAATGAAAAGAAAGTTATGAATCATGATAAAAAAAAGAAAGAAACAATAACCCTCTAAGTCAAAAAGAAGGAAAAGCTTTGAAGCAAATGACTTAGGCAAAAATTAGGGCATATCCCGTTGGACAACGAAAACCAAATTCAAAAGAAACTTTTTGTCCAGGCAAAAGTTAGGGATAGCAAAAGGCAAAAGCAAAAGAAAAATCCTCAGAGGGACAAGTTGTTGTGACCATCAACGAAAGCACCAAAGGGTGATTGCCACCTCCATCAAAGCCATAAAGGATCCTCATCCATTGCAATCCTTCCTGAAAGGTGAACGCTCGTGTCAAACTAGGTGAATGTAGGACTGAAGAACATCACGAAGAAGGGGTGGGTTAAGTAGAACTTGAGCCTTTATCCTTTGTTTCTTAAACCGTGAACCCGACCACGTTACAACCCTCAAAAGTCCTAATTGAAGCAGGGTTCATTCTGAAAGCATACCAACTGTAAAATCATGTCAAAACTGACTCCTAATGTTGCTTGTCACTTGTGTTAGTATCAGTACAAAATTTCGACAAATAAAACTTTTCCTTTGAGATTAACATGTGCATTGCATTATCATTATCTTTTTCGAAACAGAATTGTCTCTAACTTGAAAGTAAGTACTTGATACCAAGGAAAGTCTAACATTGAGATTCCATCGAGTGATCTTACAAAGGCAAAGGTTGGTCATCCACAAAGGAAATACCTGAAGCATCTATCTGGTGGAATAGTTCATTTCAATCTGGAGCATCCATTCCATGATCAACACTGGGGCAGACCATTTCAAATCTCCATGATTCAAGCATTATCAAAGTCCTATCTCAAGAGATCATACAAGCTGGGGCAATCTAGTAACAATTCATCTCTTCGTCTTCAATCAAGTGTCAGATATCAAGACAAGTGTCGAGGAGTTAAGCTAAACACCTCACATTCACAAGTTCTATCCTTTAAGAAACAACCTTTCCGCAAGGGCATCCTCCATCCACTCCTTATATCTTGGAAACAATCATTACACTCATAATCATACAATCATCATGCATATCATTGCATTCTCATTAGCATTTCTCCCTTAAATGATCCAATCATTAATAAAGCAAGGGCATCCACCCCACCTTGATTCTCAAACAGAGTGTCAGAACTCCACCTAATCTATCCCCCACACAAAGCATAAACCCTGAACAATCAATCAGTACACTGCATATAGAACTCATTGCATTGCATCTCCAAAAGTGCATCAAAAAAAATCAAACATTGCATATGAAGCATAAGCCAAGTTACTCATCATATGGGGTCCCTACAAAGCATTCAATTGATATTCCACTGGATCACTCAGAGTTACCATTGTGGTGTCATCTTCCAAAGTCAACAATGTTTATCTTTCCTCAACCCAGAGTTGATGTTTTGTGTTCAACCCAGAGTTGATCTTTCTTTCATCTTTTAACTCCGAGTTAATTATCTTTTCCCACTCAACCCAGAGTTGACGGTTATCCTTATTTCAACCCAGAGTTGATCATTTCCTTTTCCCACTCAACCCAGAGTTGACGGTTATCTTTTGTCTTTTCCCACTCAACCCAGAGTTGACGGTTATCCTTTGCTCAATCCAGAATTGATTATCCTTTTCCCACTCAACTCAGAGTTGACGGTTATCTTTTGTCTTTTCCCAATCAACCCAGAGTTGACGGTTACCTTTTATTCAACCCAGAGTTGACAGTTATCATTTATTCAACCCAGAGTTGACGGTTATCTTTTCTCCTTTCCTACTCAACCCAGAGTTGACAGTTATTTCTTATTGATTATCCTTTCCCCACTCAACCTAGGGTTGACGGTCATCCTTTGTTCAATCCAGAATTGACTTCTTTGCTTGTCTTTTCCCACTCAACCCAGAGTTGACGGTTATCTTTTATTCAACCCAGAGTTGATCCTTTCCTATTCCCACTCAACCCAGAGTTGACGGATATTTCTTCTCCTTTCCCACTCAACCCAGAGTTGACGGTTTTCTATTATCCTCTTCCCACTCAACACAGAGTTGACGATCATCATTTGTCTTTTCCCACTCAACCCAGAGTTGACGGTCATCTTATCCTCTTCCCACTTAACCCAGAGTTGACGGTCATCATTTGTCTTTTCCCACTCAACCCAGAGTTGACGGTCATCTTATCCTCTTCCCACTCAACCCAGAGTTGACGGTCATCATTTGTCTTTTCCCACTCAACCCAGAGTTGACGGTCACCTTATATTCTTCCCGCTCAACCCAGAGTTGACGATTATTTCTAATTGTTCATCTTTATGCTTTCAACCCCTAGTCATTATCCAATTACTTTCTCTCAACCCATAGTTGATATTCTTTCTTTCTTCCCTAACTTAGAGTTGACCCACTTTTCTTTTTTCTTTTTTTTTTAACCTAGAGTTGATGTTATTTCATTTCTAACTCAGAGTTAATTCAATCAATCCAGAATTGATGCATCTTCCTCAGTGGATCTGACACCATTCCTTCCTCAGTGGATCCTATCTCTCATACGGCAAATTTTCAGGTTCACTTGGTATTTAATCTTCTTCTACCCCGAATGATCGAAAGGCTAGCGCCAATCTCACATTCAGGTTTAAGACGATTAAATAGGGGCAGCTGTTGCACCCCAAAATTTGCCCATATAATTTCACTTCTAGTTAACTTGAGCTTCCCATTCATATGCATTTTTCTATTAGGACATTAACATAACTCATGCATTCACTATTCAAAATTTTGGTTTAGGATCAAAGATCTTGGAAATTGAGGTTTCTACTTCACTCACGTCGGATTCCCTAAAATTATCTATGAGCATGGATCGAGGGGATTATTGTTTATTTTATTATCACTGTGGATTTCTTATCATCATCATGCAAAGCTATTCTACACCAAAAGGATTTCACTTGAGCTTCCTTCATTTGTCAAAAGAAGTTTGCTTAAGTTGCTTGAATCTAAAAGCAATTAGGGTGTCGCTCACTGATTCCTAAAAATTCCTCCAATTAGTTATGTTGCAAATAGGGCATATCCCGTTGGACAACGAAAACCAAATTCAAAAGAAACTTTTTGTCCAGGCAAAAGTTAGGGATAGCAAAAGGCAAAAGCAAAAGAAAAATCCTCAGAGGGACAAGTTGTTGTGACCATCAACGAAAGCACCAAAGGGTGATTGCCACCTCCATCAAAGCCATAAAGGATCCTCATCCATTGCAATCCTTCCTGAAAGGTGAACGCTCGTGTCAAACTAGGTGAATGTAGGACTGAAGAACATCACGAAGAAGGGGTGGGTTAAGTAGAACTTGAGCCTTTATCCTTTGTTTCTTAAACCGTGAACCCGACCACGTTACAACCCTCAAAAGTCCTAATTGAAGCAGGGTTCATTCTGAAAGCATACCAACTGTAAAATCATGTCAAAACTGACTCCTAATGTTGCTTGTCACTTGTGTTAGTATCAGTACAAAATTTCGACAAATAAAACTTTTCCTTTGAGATTAACATGTGCATTGCATTATCATTATCTTTTTCGAAACAGAATTGTCTCTAACTTGAAAGTAAGTACTTGATACCAAGGAAAGTCTAACATTGAGATTCCATCGAGTGATCTTACAAAGGCAAAGGTTGGTCATCCACAAAGGAAATACCTGAAGCATCCATCTGGTGGAATAGTTCATTTCAATCTGGAGCATCCATTCCATGATCAACACTGGGGCAGACCATTTCAAATCTCCATGATTCAAGCATTATCAAAGTCCTATCTCAAGAGATCATACAAGCTGGGGCAATCTAGTAACAATTCATCTCTTCGTCTTCAATCAAGTGTCAGATATCAAGACAAGTGTCGAGGAGTTAAGCTAAACACCTCACATTCACAAGTTCTATCCTTTAAGAAACAACCTTTCCGCAAGGGCATCCTCCATCCACTCCTTATATCTTGGAAACAATCATTACACTCATAATCATACAATCATCATGCATATCATTGCATTCTCATTAGCATTTCTCCCTTAAATGATCCAATCATTAATAAAGCAAGGGCATCCACCCCACCTTGATTCTCAAACAGAGTGTCAGAACTCCACCTAATCTATCCCCCACACAAAGCATAAACCCTGAACAATCAATCAGTACACTGCATATAGAACTCATTGCATTGCATCTCCAAAAGTGCATCAAAAAAAATCAAACATTGCATATGAAGCATAAGCCAAGTTACTCATCATATGGGGTCCCTACAAAGCATTCAATTGATATTCCACTGGATCACTCAGAGTTACCATTGTGGTGTCATCTTCCAAAGTCAACAATGTTTATCTTTCCTCAACCCAGAGTTGATGTTTTGTGTTCAACCCAGAGTTGATCTTTCTTTCATCTTTTAACTCCGAGTTAATTATCTTTTCCCACTCAACCCAGAGTTGACGGTTATCCTTATTTCAACCCAGAGTTGATCATTTCCTTTTCCCACTCAACCCAGAGTTGACGGTTATCTTTTGTCTTTTCCCACTCAACCCAGAGTTGACGGTTATCCTTTGCTCAATCCAGAATTGATTATCCTTTTCCCACTGAACTCAGAGTTGACGGTTATCTTTTGTCTTTTCCCAATCAACCCAGAGTTGACGGTTACCTTTTATTCAACCCAGAGTTGACAGTTATCATTTATTCAACCCAGAGTTGACGGTTATCTTTTCTCCTTTCCTACTCAACCCAGAGTTGACAGTTATTTCTTATTGATTATCCTTTCCCCACTCAACCTAGGGTTGACGGTCATCCTTTGTTCAATCCAGAATTGACTTCTTTGCTTGTCTTTTCCCACTCAACCCAGAGTTGACGGTTATCTTTTATTCAACCCAGAGTTGATCCTTTCCTATTCCCACTCAACCCAGAGTTGACGGATATTTCTTCTCCTTTCCCACTCAACCCAGAGTTGACGGTTTTCTATTATCCTCTTCCCACTCAACACAGAGTTGACGATCATCATTTGTCTTTTCCCACTCAACCCAGAGTTGACGGTCATCTTATCCTCTTCCCACTTAACCCAGAGTTGACGGTCATCATTTGTCTTTTCCCACTCAACCCAGAGTTGACGGTCATCTTATCCTCTTCCCACTCAACCCAGAGTTGACGGTCATCATTTGTCTTTTCCCACTCAACCCAGAGTTGACGGTCACCTTATATTCTTCCCGCTCAACCCAGAGTTGACGATTATTTCTAATTGTTCATCTTTATGCTTTCAACCCCTAGTCATTATCCAATTACTTTCTCTCAACCCATAGTTGATATTCTTTCTTTCTTCCCTAACTTAGAGTTGACCCACTTTTCTTTTTTCTTTTTTTTTTTAACCTAGAGTTGATGTTATTTCATTTCTAACTCAGAGTTAATTCAATCAATCCAGAATTGATGCATCTTCCTCAGTGGATCTGACACCATTCCTTCCTCAGTGGATCCTATCTCTCATACGGCAAATTTTCAGGTTCACTTGGTATTTAATCTTCTTCTACCCCGAATGATCGAAAGGCTAGCGCCAATCTCACATTCAGGTTTAAGACGATTAAATAGAGGCAGCTGTTGCACCCCAAAATTTGCCCATATAATTTCACTTCTAGTTAACTTGAGCTTCCCATTCATATGCATTTTTCTATTAGGACATTAACATAACTCATGCATTCACTATTCAAAATTTTGGTTTAGGATCAAAGATCTTGGAAATTGAGGTTTCTACTTCACTCACGTCGGATTCCCTAAAATTATCTATGAGCATGGATCGAGGGGATTATTGTTTATTTTATTATCACTGTGGATTTCTTATCATCATCATGCAAAGCTATTCTACACCAAAAGGATTTCACTTGAGCTTCCTTCATTTGTCAAAAGAAGTTTGCTTAAGTTGCTTGAATCTAAAAGCAATTAGGGTGTCGCTCACTGATTCCTAAAAATTCCTCCAATTAGTTATGTTGCAAATTACCTCTTTGGTTCTCATGCAAGTTTCAAGAGTTAAAGAAAAAGTTTGAAATTTAAATCTAAAACTTAGAAGGAAAGCAAACTTTGAAATGTTACAATTGAAAAGGAAATTCACTTCGAATTCAAGTTCCAAGAAGTGCTCGTGGCATAGTGCAAGAATCCACTACAAATTATAAGAAATGAAGTTACATTGAAGAATACAAAATGGAGGGAGAAGAATCCTAAATTTGCTTTAGAGTAAATCAAAGCTTTCTCATACAAAGCCCATCACCAATCTTTCAGATATAATACAATTATATGGTTCGCTTCATGGGTACATATTTCAATACATTACATCAAAAAGAACTTAAAAAAGGAGGATGTTCACATTTAGACCAAAGTTTACAAGTCTTCTAGACATACTCATCAAAACCATTGTCCATAAAATATGTCATGAAACAGCTCCAAGTCCCTGCTATTGTTCAGATTGCCCATTATCTTACAGCCATTTCAGTCACACATCAACATGTTATTTCAGTCACAACACCATATACCTCCAGCCCTGCATATTAAACAGCCCCTGCACCATACTTGTACAAAACCAGTCAGCTGCTTCAAGTGATAATTCTGACTTGCAGCAAGCCTAATCGTGTCCGTGCATCCAACGCGCTACGCAATTGCGATCTTGTTCTGAAATGGTTCATTTGTGACCTGCAAAACGAAAACGGTCTCAGGCAGCAAAGACTCAATACAAACAGGTATGCATAACACATACTCTACAAAAAAGGAGAAATTAATTGTTTAATTTATTGATCTCTATTCATAATCTAACACAGTGCTTGCTGATGCTTTTGTTTTCAAGATCATCTCTTCACATTCTTCTTCTGAGTTTGACAGAACAATACTTGACTCTTGTGTATAACCAATAACAGATTTTGAAGCTTTTCTTAACCTCTAACATTAACTCCAACAGGTGACCATCTCTAATTGAATTATAACCTATCCTAACCTTATAATTCTTTTTAACCTCACCCTTTAACCTAAAGCAGAGTCACAATTAACTTCTCCTAACCAACAAAACTCTAATAGATCCACATAACTAACATTCCAACAGAAACCTAACTGTCATAACAACCAAAACAGAATTCATAACTGCCAATCACTAACCTACAACAGTTACAACAGATAACAGAAACAGTTACACATCATAAATACCTATAACCAACCTCCATAACTGATTGGTAACAAAAAATCAGAAGTAACTAACCTTGAGTACTTCTATAAATCCAAGCCTTCATCCAATTCAGTGCTTCTCCTTTTTTTCACACCTCATTCATTCAACTCTCCTCTCATGATTCATCATCTTCACCAATCTCCATGAATTCTCAATCATCCTCTCCTTCACCTCTATTCAATCTCTGAAACCTCAGTCTTCACCTCTCTGCAACAAAAACCAGAAAATCCACGATTCCTTCCACCATTATCTTACACACTCTCCTCCATCTTCTTCCAATTCCACCTTCAATCCTTCATCAAATCTTCATCATCTTCACCACTCTTCACTTCCATTTCTTCCCTTCACTTCCACTGCTCCACCATTTCATCATCTTCTCGATCACTCTCAATCTTCCCTTTGATTCACCCTTCATTCATCCATCTACACATACTCAGAACCAAGAAACTTCTTCAATCTCGTTTCAACCTTCGTCATCAATCAATCTTCAATCCTCACCTCCAACTGCAATAACGACAAAAGAATCAGCACAGAGAAACACATCACTCTTGCCACAATCTTGACATAGCAACAGAGTTCAATAACACTGCAGAACCAACATCATCATCAAGAACGCGTTGAAATTCGTAAGAAGAAGAAGGTAGCGATGATCAAAGACTAACATACCTGAGCCGACGAAGATGCGCCGGATGGTCCTCCGGCGAGTAATCTTCCACTGTGTTCTTCGCTTTCTCTTTTCTGTTGCGTGATTTAGCTATGAGGACTCGAAACTAAGATGAAGAGAAAGAAATCGCAACGGAGAAGAGAGTGGCGCCGTCGCTCTGTTGACTGAGAGGGAAGGGATGACACGATGTCGTTTTGTCATTGTGTTTACGGAAGCCAGGGGAGATTGCGCCGGAGAAGGAAGCTTGAACCGCCGCCGTTCTGGCCATGGAAGTTCACCGGAGAAGACAAGTTCTCCATCTACGCTGTCGTATTTGCGTGAAGAGGGAGAAGAGAAGCTGTCCTCAAGACAAGTTGAACGGTCTTACTTCTAACCCTAAATCCCTCTTTCAATTTTGCTTATTAATGTGATTTAATTAATTAATGTAATTTAATTAATATAGGATATAATTGATAATTAATTAGATTTAATTGAGGTATAATTGAGTTTAATGGAATAATGGTGTTTACTTGATATTAACTCCGAATATTAAAATCTGGTAATGGATTAAATAAAACTCTGTTGGGCCTAATTCAGTCTGGGCCCTGCGCATAATCACTTACTGCACCACAGTATTCTGTTTGCACCCCCCCTGACTCTATTTAAAATTGCTAGAATTTTAGGTGTTTTTACTTAGATTTTTCTTACTTCCTTTTAGGCGATAAAATGACTATTTTCCCCTTATTTTTAGACTTTAATACAAATGTGTGACATAGAAAAATGATCATTAAAAATATTAGTTTTAGGCTATTTGCTTTAGTCTTTTACTTGATTAGAACTCAATTCCTCTCCTTAAAATCAATATAAAAAGTAGTAGTATTTTTAGGCCACTTTTGTACCATATTTTTTGGCTTGTTACTTCATGCTTGTGAATAATTTGGTACCATTATATCATTCTCAATTTTGCTCATGTATCTTACTTATGACTTCTAATTGTGACTTTATTTTCATGTCTCTTTAATTCCTAACTTTAGGTAGAAACCATGACAACATTAGGACTTAGAAGTTCCCTTCATAACATTAAGCTAGTTATTCATCTTAAGCTAGTTTTCTTCTCCTTTTTATCTTTCAACATTAAAACATTAACAAATAGAGATACGAATCACATTAAGAAAGTGATAGAGAAATGAGTGGGATTCATTCCCTAATATGTTTCTCAATCACTTAGTGGCATAGAAATGAGTGGGATTCATTCCCTAATCTGTTTCTCGGTCACTACTTAATGGGAGAGAAATGAGTGGGATTCATTCCCTAATCTGTTTCTCGAACATTAACTAATGGGATAGAAATGAGTGGGATTCATTCCCTAATCTGTTTCTCGAACATTACATAATGGGATAGAAGTGAGTGGGATTCATTCCCTAATCTGCTTCTCGATCATTATACATTTTTATGTGATTCGAATCGCAAAGTAAATTCCCTTAAAAAACACTCAACCAAAAACATTTAAAACACTTAATAAAGGCTCAGACCTAAACAAAGTAATGAAGTGGTGCGAAGCCTTGTATTGGGTTTTGTTCATCATGAAGTTACATAAAAAACACAAACCAACTTTCTCTCTTTCTTTCTTGCCTCCGAGGCATTCTTTCTCTTGCCTTCAGGGCATTCTTTCTCCTAATCGGACACGTTATTTCCGCTCCATTCCCAGCTTAAGACTCCAGAGGTCGAGCAGCGGAGTGCGAATGTAACTGTTCAACTAAAAAACACAAAAACAAACAAAAACTAAAGAGCCGAACTACGGCGCTCTGATTCCTGAAAAGGATACGTAGGCATTGGGTCGCGGGGCCTAAGCGAGCACAACTATTTATAAACCCTTATTTTCCCCGTGTTTCTTTTCTTTCATTTGCATGCATTCCCTTAGTAATTAAGCTCTAGATTTATAAGTATACACCCATAGAATAGAACAAACATAAGTGGATCCTGTGGAGTACCACAGACGTGAGGGGTGCTAATACCTTTCCCTTGCGTAACCGACTTCTTACCCGATCTTTGGTCGCAAGACCTTTTCTTATCCTTTATTCATCTTAGGTTTTCTGATATTCCTTTCCCTCTTTGGGATAAATATATTGGTGGCGACTCTGTTCATCATTTCGCGAGCGTGCGACAGCTGGCGACTCTGCTGGGGATTCTAGCTTAGTCGATCCTAGCTTTTGTTTGTTTTCCTTTCTTTGGGTGTTTATTTATTGCTTTATTGCTTTACTATTTTATTTCTTTATTGCTTTATTTCTTTATGCCTTGCATTTTATTTTCATATACTATGATTATTATTATGCTGTTCTGTTGGGGTGGGATGTTACTGATTTGAGGTAAAAGGCCCAATACCCAGGCCAGAGTGTTACTTAGGCTACCTAGGATAGAGTGGATAGTCGTGACGCCAACAGAATGTCAGGTTCTATTGATTGTGATCATGAGACCCACGACCAGTCGAGGTTCAAATGGGATACCATTGTTGGCATGTATTTGCAACAATGATGGTGTTTCAGGAGAACTGTTAACGCTGGTGACCTTTTGACCTACCCTATACTAGATCCTACATGTGAGAGGGGTTGGGAAATTTTGTTTTGCAGGAAAACATGCCTCCGTCCCACCCTATGCCCATTCAGACTATCTATCATAATCAACATCGAGCCTCTGAATCCGGAAGGTTCGACCTTATGTGACTTATGCTCAGATTATCATCCTGAATCAACGTCGAACCTCTGAATCTGGAGGATTCGACCATCTTTGACTTACACAGAAGTTCTACATCAGTTATCTATCAGAATCAACGTCGAACCTCTGAATCTGGAGGGTTCGACCATCTTTGACTTATGCACAAGCTATTTATCCAGAAAGCAACGTCGAACCTCTGAATCTGGAGGGTTCGACCATATGTTATTGGCCATGAGAAGTTGTTGTCCAAGAGACCTTGATCCTGATTTATGTTGCATTTGCATCATCATTGACATTTTTGCATTCATGCATGTGCATCCATGGTTACCAAGACTCTTACCACTATTCCTCTCCATCAGATCAGACAAGGTGATTCCTCGATATCGATATCTGACAAGCGCCAACATACAAAGAATCATGGGGAATTGCGAATAAGATCAAGCTTCTATCAAAGAAACCCATGCCTCTTCATGGGGGCACCTTCCACCATTGGAGCCTAAAGACTTTGTGTTTGGCAGAGAACATTTCATTTGCATCAAAATAAGGCCAAGCTTGCCATTGTATAGATTTCTTTAGCATTTTCAATTGTATTACTTTTGCTGTTATCAAGTACTTCTCATTGTAAGAAACTCATTCTGTTTGAATAAATAAAAATAATGTAATATACATGTTTTTCTCAAATCATTTCATCTTTGTCATTATGTTCATTGATACTTCACTCATTTGTCTTGAGCAATTAAAAAAGGAGAATGATGAAAAATCAAAAACACATGAACTACTAACTGTATGCTTTTGGAACAAAGATCCTGCTGACGATGTACAGGCATTGTTTTAATTCCTAAACACCAGAGTTATAAGGGAGTGAAACCTACGTCAACCCCTTTGAGCCTAAGAAGTAGTAGTTTATTTTCAAAAAAAAACCCTCAATCTTAACCAGGGGCAGGGTAGTCTTCAGTTAGTGCGACCGAGCGCTTAACTTTCAGGTATTCCATCAGAGGATCAATCATATTTCGGATCTCACAACAAAAGAAGAAGAGCACAATCCACAATGGATGTTTCCCATTCACTAAGAAGAAGGCAGTCACAACCTTTTCATCAAGTCAATCACAAAAATCATATAACTTGTTCCCGAACGAGGCAAAAAAAAAGAATGAAAAGAAAGTTATGAATCATGATAAAAAAAAGAAAGAAACAATAGCCCGCTAAGTCAAAAAGAAGGAAAAGCTTTGAAGCAAATGACTTAGGCAAAAATTAGGGCATATCCCGTTGGACAACGAAAACCAAATTCAAAAGAAACTTTTTGTCCAGGCAAAAGTTAGGGATAGCAAAAGGCAAAAGCAAAAGAAAAATCCTCAGAGGGACAAGTTGTTGTGACCATCAACGAAAGCACCAAAGGGTGATTGCCACCTCCATCAAAGCCATAAAGGATCCTCATCCATTGCAATCCTTCCTGAAAGGTGAACGCTCGTGTCAAACTAGCTGAATGTAGGACTGAAGAACATCACGAAGAAGGGGTGGGTTAAGTAGAACTTGAGCCTTTATCCTTTGTTTCTTAAACCGTGAACCCGGCCACGTTACAACCCTCAAAAGTCCTAATTGAAGCAGGGTTCATTCTGAAAGCATACCAACTGTAAAATCATGTCAAAACTGACTCCTAATGTTGCTTGTCACTTGTGTTAGTATCAGTACAAAATTTCGACAAATAAAACTTTTCCTTTGAGATTAACATGTGCATTGCATTATCATTATCTTTTTCGAAACAGAATTGTCTCTAACTTGAAAGTAAGTACTTGATACCAAGGAAAGTCTAACATTGAGATTCCATCGAGTGATCTTACAAAGGCAAAGGTTGGTCATCCACAAAGGAAATACCTGAAGCATCCATCTGGTGGAATAGTTCATTTCAATCTGGAGCATCCATTCCATGATCAACACTGGGGCAGACCATTTCAAATCTCCATGATTCAAGCATTATCAAAGTCCTATCTCAAGAGATCATACAAGCTGGGGCAATCTAGTAACAATTCATCTCTTCGTCTTCAATCAAGTGTCAGATATCAAGACAAGTGTCGAGGAGTTAAGCTAAACACCTCACATTCACAAGTTCTATCCTTTAAGAAACAACCTTTCCGCAAGGGCATCCTCCATCCACTCCTTATATCTTGGAAACAATCATTACACTCATAATCATACAATCATCATGCATATCATTGCATTCTCATTAGCATTTCTCCCTTAAATGATCCAATCATCAATAAAGCAAGGGCATCCACCCCACCTTGATTCTCAAACAGAGTGTCATAACTCCACCTAATCTATCCCCCACACAAAGCATAAACCCTGAACAATCAATCAGTACACTGCATATAGAACTCATTGCATTGCATCTCCAAAAGTGCATCAAAAAAAATCAAACATTGCATATGAAGCATAAGCCAAGTTACTCATCATATGGGGTCCCTACAAAGCATTCAATTGATATTCCACTGGATCACTCAGAGTTACCATTGTGGTGTCATCTTCCAAAGTCAACAATGTTTATCTTTCCTCAACCCAGAGTTGATGTTTTGTGTTCAACCCAGAGTTGATCTTTCTTTCATCTTTTAACTCCGAGTTAATTATCTTTTCCCACTCAACCCAGAGTTGACGGTTATCCTTATTTCAACCCAGAGTTGATCATTTCCTTTTCCCACTCAACCCAGAGTTGACGGTTATCTTTTGTCTTTTCCCACTCAACCCAGAGTTGACGGTTATCCTTTGCTCAATCCAGAATTGATTATCCTTTTCCCACTGAACTCAGAGTTGACGGTTATCTTTTGTCTTTTCCCAATCAACCCAGAGTTGACGGTTACCTTTTATTCAACCCAGAGTTGACAGTTATCATTTATTCAACCCAGAGTTGACGGTTATCTTTTCTCCTTTCCTACTCAACCCAGAGTTGACAGTTATTTCTTATTGATTATCCTTTCCCCACTCAACCTAGGGTTGACGGTCATCCTTTGTTCAATCCAGAATTGACTTCTTTGCTTGTCTTTTCCCACTCAACCCAGAGTTGACGGTTATCTTTTATTCAACCCAGAGTTGATCCTTTCCTATTCCCACTCAACCCAGAGTTGACGGATATTTCTTCTCCTTTCCCACTCAACCCAGAGTTGACGGTTTTCTATTATCCTCTTCCCACTCAACACAGAGTTGACGATCATCATTTGTCTTTTCCCACTCAACCCAGAGTTGACGGTCATCTTATGCTCTTCCCACTTAACCCAGAGTTGACGGTCATCATTTGTCTTTTCCCACTCAACCCAGAGTTGACGGTCATCTTATCCTCTTCCCACTCAACCCAGAGTTGACGGTCATCATTTGTCTTTTCCCACTCAACCCAGAGTTGACGGTCACCTTATATTCTTCCCGCTCAACCCAGAGTTGACGATTATTTCTAATTGTTCATCTTTATGCTTTCAACCCCTAGTCATTATCCAATTACTTTTTCTCAACCCATAGTTGATATTCTTTCTTTCTTCCCTAACCCAGAGTTGATCCACTTTTCTTTTTTCTTTTTTTTTAACCTAGAGTTGATGTTATTTCATTTCTAACTCAGAGTTAATTCAATCAATCCAGAATTGATGCATCTTCCTCAGTGGATCTGACACCATTCCTTCCTCAGTGGATCCTATCTCTCATACGGCAAATTTTCAGGTTCACTTGGTATTTAATCTTCTTCTACCCCGAATGATCGAAAGGCTAGCGCCAATCTCACATTCAGGTTTAAGACGATTAAATAGGGGCAGCTGTTGCACCCCAAAATTTGCCCATATAATTTCACTTCTAGTTAACTTGAGCTTCCCATTCATATGCATTTTTCTATTAGGACATTAACATAACTCATGCATTCACTATTCAAAATTTTGGTTTAGGATCAAAGATCTTGGAAATTGAGGTTTCTACTTCACTCACGTCGGATTCCCTAAAATTATCTATGAGCATGGATCGAGGGGATTATTGTTTATTTTATTATCACTGTGGATTTCTTATCATCATCATGCAAAGCTATTCTACACCAAAAGGATTTCACTTGAGCTTCCTTCATTTGTCAAAAGAAGTTTGCTTAAGTTGCTTGAATCTAAAAGCAATTAGGGTGTCGCTCACTGATTCCTAAAAATTCCTCCAATTAGTTATGTTGCAAATTACCTCTTTGGTTCTCATGCAAGTTTCAAGAGTTAAAGAAAAAGTTTGAAATTTAAATCTAAAACTTAGAAGGAAAGCAAACTTTGAAATGTTACAAGTGAAAAGGAAATTCACTTCGAATTCAAGTTCCAAGAAGGGCTCGTGGCATAGTGCAAGAATCCACTACAAATTATAAGAAATGAAGTTACATTGAAGAATACAAAATGGAGGGAGAAGAATCCTAAATTTGCTTTAGAGTAAATCAAAGCTTTCTCATACAAAGCCCATCACCAATCTTTCAGATATAATACAATTATATGGTTCGCTTCATGGGTACATATTTCAATACATTACATCAAAAAGAACTTAAAAAAGGAGGATGTTCACATTTAGACCAAAGTTTACAAGTCTTCTAGACATACTCATCAAAACCATTGTCCATAAAATATGTCATGAAACAGCTCCAAGTCCCTGCTATTGTTCAGATTGCCCATTATCTTACAGCCATTTCAGTCACACATCAACATGTTATTTCAGTCACAACACCATATACCTCCAGCCCTGCATATTAAACAGCCCCTGCACCATACTTGTACAAAACCAGTCAGCTGCTTCAAGTGATAATTCTGACTTGCAGCAAGCCTAATCGTGTTCGTGCATCCAACGCGCTACGCAATTGCGATCTTGTTCTGAAATGGTTCATTTGTGACCTGCAAAACGAAAACGGTCTCAGGCAGCAAAGACTCAATACAAACAGGTATGCATAACACATACTCTACAAAAAAGGAGAAATTAATTGTTTAATTTATTGATCTCTATTCATAATCTAACACAGTGCTTGCTGATGCTTTTGTTTTCAAGATCATCTCTTCACATTCTTCTTCTGAGTTTGACAGAACAATACTTGACTCTTGTGTATAACCAATAACAGATTTTGAAGCTTTTCTTAACCTCTAACATTAACTCCAACAGGTGACCATCTCTAATTGAATTATAACCTATCCTAACCTTAAAATTCTTTTTAACCTCACCCTTTAACCTAAAGCAGAGTCACAATTAACTTCTCCTAACCAACAAAACTCTAATAGATCCACATAACTAACATTCCAACAGAAACCTAACTGTCATAACAACCAAAACAGAATTCATAACTGCCAATCACTAACCTACAACAGTTACAACAGATAACAGAAACAGTTACACATCATAACTACCTATAACCAACCTCCATAACTGATTGGTAACAAAAAATCAGAAGTAACTAACCTTGAGTACTTCTATAAATCCAAGCCTTCATCCAATTCAGTGCTTCTCCTTTTTTCACACCTCATTCATTCAACTCTCCTCTCTTGATTCATCATCTTCACCAATCTCCATGAATTCTCAATCATACTCTCCTTCACCTCTATTCAATCTCTGAAACCTCAGTCTTCACCTCTCTGCAACAAAAACCAGAAAATCCACGATTCCTTCCACCATTATCTTACACACTCTCCTCCATCTTCTTCCAATTCCACCTTCAATCCTTCATCAAATCTTCATCATCTTCACCACTCTTCACTTCCATTTCTTCCCTTCACTTCCACTGCTCCACCATTTCATCATCTTCTCGATCACTCTCAATCTTCCCTTTGATTTAACCTTCATTCATCCATCTACACATACTCAGAACCAAGAAACTTCTTCAATCTCGTTTCAACCTTCGTCATTAATCAATCTTCAATCCTCACCTCCAACTGCAATAACGACAAAAGAATCAGCACAGAGAAACACATCACTCTTGCCACAATCTCGACATAGCAACAGAGTTCAATAACACTGCAGAACCAACATCATCATCAAGAACGCGTTGAAATTCGTAAGAAGAAGAAGGTAGCGAAGATCAAAGACTAACATACCAGAGCCGACGAAGATGCGCCGGATGGTCCTCCGGCGAGTAATCTTCCACTGTGTTCTTCGCTTTCTCTTTTCTGTTGCGTGATTTAGCTATGAGGACTCGAAACTAAGATGAAGAGAAAGAAATCGCAACATAGAAGAGAGTGGCGCCGTCGCTCCGTTGACTGAGAGGGAAGGGATGACACGATGTCGTTTTGTCATTGTGTTTACGGAAGCCGAGGGAGATTGCGCCGGAGAAGGAAGCTTGAACCGCCGCCGTTCTGGCCATGGAAGTTCACCGGAGAAGACAAGTTCTCCATCTACGCCGTCGTATTTGCGTGAAGAGGGAGAAGAGAAGCTGTCCTCAAGACAAGTTGAACGGTCTTACTTCTAACCCAAAATCCCTCTTTCAATTTTGCTTATTAATGTGATTTAACTAATTAATGTAATTTAATTAATATAGGATATAATTGATAATTAATTAGATTTAATTGAGGTATAATTGAGTTTAATGGAATAATGGTGTTTAATTGATATTAACTTCGAATATTAAAATCTGGTAATGGATTAAATAAAACTCTGTTGGGCCTAATTCAGTCTGGGCCCTGCGCATAATCACTTACTGCACCACAGTATTCAGTTTGCACCCCCCCTGACTTTATTTAAAATTTCTAGAATTTTAGGTCTTTTTACTTAGATTTTTCTTACTTCCTTTTAGGCGATAAAATGACTATTTTCCCCTTATTTTTAGACTTTAATACAAATGTGTGACATAGAAAAATGATCATTAAAAATATTAGTTTTAGGCTATTTGCTTTAGTCTTTTACTTGATTAGAACTCAATTCCTCTCCTTAAAATCAATATAAAAAGTAGTAGTATTTTTAGGCCACTTTTGTACCATATTTTTTGGCTTTTTACTTCATGCTTGTGAATAATTTAGTACCATTATATCATTCTCAATTTTGCTCATGTATATTACTTATGACTTCTAATTGTGACTTTATTTTCATGTCTCTTTAATTCCTAACTTTAGGTAGAAACCATGACAACATTAGGACTTAGAAGTTCCCTTCATAACATTAAGCTAGTTATTCATCTTAAGCTAGTTTTCTTCTCCTTTTTATCTTTCAACATTAAAACATTAACAAATGGAGATACGAATCACATTAAGAAAGTGATAGAGAAATGAGTGGGATTCATTCCCTAATCTGTTTCTCAATCACTTAGTGGCATAGAAATGAGTGGGATTCATTCCCTAATCTGTTTCTCGGTCACTACTTAATGGGAGAGAAATGAGTGGGATTCATTCCCTAATCTGTTTCTCGAACATTAACTAATGGGATAGAAATGAGTGGGATTCATTCCCTAATCTGTTTCTCGAACATTACATAATGGGATAGAAGTGAGTGGGATTCATTCCATAATCTGCTTCTCGATCATTATACATTTTTATGTGATTCGAATCGCAAAGTAAATTCCCTTAAAAAACACTCAACCAAAAACATTTAAAACACTTAATAAAGGCTCAGAACTAAACAAAGTAATGAAGTGGTGCGAAGCCTTGTATTGGGTTTTGTTCATCATGAAGTTACATAAAAAACACAAACCAACTTTCTCTCTTATCTTTCTTGCCTCCGAGGCATTCTTTCTCTTGCCTTCAGGGCATTCTTTCTCCTAATCGGACACGTTATTTCCGCTCCATTCCCATCTTAAGACTCCAGAGGTCGAGCAGCGGAGTGCGAATGTAACTGTTCAACTAAAAAACACAAAAACAAACAAAAACTAAAGAGCCGAACTACGGCGCTCTGATTCCTGAAAAGGATACGTAGGCATTGGGTCGCGGGGCCTAAGCGAGCACAACTATTTATAAACCCTTATTTTCCCCGTGTTTCTTTTCTTTCATTTGCATGCATTCCCTTAGTAATTAAGCTCTAGATTTATAAGTATACACCCTTAGAATAGAACAAACATAAGTGGATCCTGTGGAGTACCACAGACGTGAGGGGTGCTAATACCTTCCCCTTGCGTAACCGACTTCTTACCCGATCTTTGGTCGCAAGACCTTTTCTTATCCTTTATTCATCTTAGGTTTTCTGATATTCCTTTCCCTCTTTGGGATAAATATATTGGTGGCGACTCTGTTCATCATTTCGCAAGCATGCGACACCTGGCGAGGGTGAGTCTCGGGTCTCATTGTGCTGAGTTCCTAGCCTCATGGCGTGAACGGTCCCCTCGCAAGCGGGGTGTTCTGCCATCATGGTACTTGTTTACGACGGGAGCGCTCGGTATTCGTGCCCCCCCCGAAGGACAAGGAGTCTGCTCGATTAAGAGAGCGGACTTCTGTCTTTTTGTCTCATTTCTTTAGGTGCTCGGCGTGTACCCAGGACGCACCTTTGTTTTAGCTGTAATATTGCTTGAGTTTTTCGGAGTTCCAAGGTCGAGCGAGTTCTTCTCCTTGTAAGTTTTCTAAGTAATATGCCCCATTTTTGGTCTTCGCTCAGACGTGATAGGGGCCCTCCCAGTTTGCGGCTAATTTGCCTTCCCGGGAGTCCTTGTGGTTTCTTTTGAGCACTAGGCTATCTACCTCGAATTATCGTTTAATGACCCTTGTGTCGTGTCTTAGGGCGATTTTTTGTTTGAGCGAAGCTTCGTGCATAGCGGCTCCTGTTCGAATTTCTTCAACCAGGTCGAGCTCTTCTCTAATCTCCTCGAGGTTGCCTTCCGTTTCGAGGGGTTCGTCGGTGCGCCTAGTGGGCACATGCACTACGACGGGGATCACAGCTTCTGTCTCGTAAGTAAGTCGAAAGGGAGTCTCCCCGATTGTGGAATGGGGGTTGGTGCGGTTGGCCCAGAGGACGCTGTGTAGCTCCTCGACCCACCCCTTTTTGATTTCGTCCAGTCTTCTTTTTATGCCCCTCAGAATTACTCTGTTAGCGGCCTAAGCTAGCCCGTTCGTCTGGGGGTGTTCGACTGAAGCGAAGTGTTGCTTAGTTCCTAATTTTGTCAGGAATTCCTGGAAACGCCCGTCGGTAAACTGGGTGCCGTTGTCGGTGATGATAGCCAGCGGTATTCCGAACCGGGCGAGGATGTTCCTTTTGTAGAAACGTAGTACGTTCAAAGACGTAATTTTGGCCAATGGTCCATCTTCGATCCATTTGGTGAAGTAGTCGGATGCGACTATGAGGTATTTGCTCTGATTGCTCCCGGTCACGAATGGGCCGAGGAGGTCCATGCCCCACCACGCGAACGGCTAGGGGGATGACAAAGACTTGAGTTCGCAGGGGGGTGCGAGGTGCATGTCACCAAAGCGTTGGCACTTGTTACATTTCTTTACGTATTCTTTGGCGGCGTGTTGCATGGTGGGCCAATAGTACCCGGCTCGGAGCGCTTTCCTGGTGAGGGATCTTCCCCCTAGGAGTTGATGCCTTCGTGTATTTCTCGGAGTATGTGGGGGACGGTGCCCTTGTCGACGCATTTGAGGAGGGGTATAGAGAACCCTTGTCGGTAGATCCGATCTTCGACTAGGACGTACGAGCAGGCTCTTCTCCTGATTGTGGAGGCTTCCTTGGGGTCGCTCGGCAGGAGGTCGCTCGTGAGATAATTGTACACGGGGGTCATCCAACTGGATGCGTCTCCGATCGCGCTGACGAGCGTTATCCCGTTCGGGGGTTCGGTGCTGGGTCTGGGCAGTATCTCCTGGATCACGGACTTATTGCCCCCTTTCTTCCTCGTGCTGGCGAGGTTCGACAGAACGTCCGCCCGGGCGTTATGCTCCCTGGGGATGTGTTTTACTATGGCGCTCTTGAATTGGGCCATCTTTTTGCGTGCGAGGCTCAGGTATCCGGCGAGATGGTCGCTCTTGATTTGGTATTCTCCGGAGATGTGCGAAGCTACCAGTTGAGAGTCGGTGAATACTTCGATTTCCTCGGCATCTAAATCGTCGACGAGGCGTAGCCCCGCGAGCAGTGCTTCGTATTCTGCTTGGTTGTTGGAGGTTGGGAAAAAGAGCGATAGGGATACTTCTATTAGTGTTCCCTCTCCGTTTTCCAAAATGATACCTGCTCCGCTTCCAGACGTGCTGGAGGCTCCGCCAACGTACAGGGTCCATTTTTGAGCGCTGCATGCCGTCGTGTCTGGGAAAGCCATCTCAGCTACGAAGTCTGCTAGGACTTGTGCTTTTAGCGCATTCCTCCCCTCGTACTTTATGTCGAATTCCAAGAGTTCTAGGGACCAGCGGAGCATTCTTTCGGCCATATCGGGGCGACCCAAGAGCTGTTTTATGGGCTATTCGGTGCGCACGACCACGGTGTGTGCAAGAAGTAGTGCCTTAGTCTCCTGGTGTAGCAACCTGCCCTAAAAATTAAAGGTTTTAGAGTCGCCACCTATTCTACCAGGGCGAATAGGAAACCCTACGAAGTTAAGATTTGGGTAAGATTATTATAATCAGGTCAATGGAAGGTATTAGGCACCCTTAACCTTTTCCTAAGGTTTTGTGTTTAAGGCAAAGGTTTATGGCTAAAAGTTAAATTTTAATAGCTAAGGAAGTGAATAGGGCGAAAAGATAGATTTAAGAGAATTGAGGTTTTAGGGAAGAGGGACTCGCCTTGTTGCCAAGTGCCTACGTATCTCCTTAGGGAGAATTAGAGTCAACGTAGTTCGGGGCAGGGTTGTACGCCTTAGAATTAATATGAGGTTGTTTGAAAGTATTTTGAATTACCTTATCGTAGTTTTGAAAATCCATAGTTTGTGAAAGAGATGTGTTTTGAATGTGGTGTACAACCCTGATTATAATATGTTCTATTAATCGCGATGATCAATAGGTTTAATCACCATAAGGAACAGATTTAATAAAGAATTGCTAATTATTCTAATCGATTGATTCGATTATCACCATTAGCAAATAAATGTGTTTTAATAGATTATTTGAATTGTTTTGGGAATTGAATTATTTTATTATTAACCATCGCAACCAATTAGTTTGATTAAAATGATTAATAAATTAATAAAGATTTTTAATTATCGTTAATTATCGTAATCAATAGGTTTGATTAAAACAATTAACAAATTGACCCTAATATAAATTAATTTTGTCGCTAATTATCGTAATCAATTGGTTTGATTAAAACAATTAACGAATTAAACCTTTCATGTGCATATAAAATTATTATTATATTAAAAATTAATTTGAATATTTTTAATCGGAAAATCCTAGTTAATCCAAGCAATTTCATCTGTAGAGGAAAATCCTAAAACGAAACCCTAAGATCCAACAACGGTGAATTACGGTAGAATCACACAAACAACGAATTAATTGCCCAGAATCATTCTAAACATCACCACAAACCATAATTTGCAATAAAAATTCACGTATGATGCGTGAATCATAGTATTCAACCTTAGATTGTAAGTGACATACCTGTCATACCCTAATTTTTGACCCCCCCTGAGATGACATATCTTCAGGATTTTCATCAAGTCAGAGTAAGTACCTAGAGCAGTCTGACATTCAATCGAGGGTGTTCAAAGACAGGAAAACTCAGGCAAAGGATCAATCAATAGGAGGATTAGTCTCTAATACAATCATAAGACTCAAGAGCTTCATTATTTCACCTATGATTGATTAGACACCCAGTCATATAAGTACAGAATTACTCAGATCCACAAACTAGGGTTTTGAGCCTTATCAAGGACTAAAATCAGGGATCACCTTTGGGAAACCATAAAAAGCCCTAGGGGATCACTCAAAGACATCAATCATCTTCAAATAACTCATATGACAAGATCCACTGGACATCACACCTCATTTCAAAGTCTACAGTCATTATTTTCATTTGGTCGACAATTAGGGTTTTTGACCTAATTCACCAGGATAATTGACTTTTAATCAGGGCATGAATCCAAAACTCAAGACATGATTCAAGAATCTCTACTACCTCAATATAATCCATTTACATCATTCATTTGAGGAAAAGATCTTGATTCTACACAAAAGTCCAAAATCTCACCTTATCTGGAAAAAAGTCAACTGTATAGGATCACCATTGACTTTTGAGATCTTTGGTCAAAAAATGACTTTCAAGGATCAATATCATCAATATATGGATGGTAAAGTCATTTGACCAAAGAAATTCAAAGAAATTCATCAAGAAGCAAAAAGTCGGGAATTAGGGTTTTTTAAGGCATGGTGAGAACTCAAAATTTCACCTACACAACTCAAAAAACTTCCAACATGAAAGTTGTAGATCTTGCAAAATAAAACAACATCTTACAAAGGAACTTTTTTCAAAAGATCAATCATTTAAGAGTTTTAGAAGTTTTGGAGTTTTAGGTCATAAACACATAGAAATTTTTCTAAGTGTTTTAACCTAGTTTTCTTCCAACTTTGGCCTCATTTTTCACAAATTTGCCAAAGGATTTTGAAGAAACTCCAAACTAATGATTTGAAGTAGATGTTTAGGGCTTTCCAAATTGTGTTCAACCTTCTCCAAATTCATTTTGAGCTAGGAGTTATGCTTGTTCAAAGTTGGCCTCATGAAGTGAAATCATAGGTCATGCATCATTTTTGAACTTTGAAATTTTGTGCACATGACCTCAAATATGGATGCTACACGACCCATAACACATCTGAAAACATGCCATGCATTCATTTTCAACATGCCATGATAATTGAGGAAGATTCCTAAAACAAGAACATGTGATTATGTAATGATTACATTTGTGAATTTATGGCAAATTGATGAATCACCCAAGGAATCTTCTCACCAACCAATTAGAGCTCACTTTGCATCTGAAATGTCCCCTAAGATCAGATAGAATCAATGGATAGGGGAGTTGGCTCGAAAATGCAATTATCACACTTGGATATTCTTTGAAATTTCTTCATGGCTAAGAAACCAAACTTGCTTCACTAAGCAAGCTCACTCTCTCAATCAGTACTGAGTCATTTGCCTATAAATAGGAGAGCATACTTCAGTAGAAAAACACACCAAAGCAACCATATTCCTTGCTTTCTCTTTCTCTTCTCATGCTTATTGTTTTTCAAAGTTCTTTGGCAAGAAGAATCGATTTCTTCAAACCAGAGCTTATCTTTGGAAAGTAAGCATTCTAACATCTCAAGGGAGGTCATTTGAGGTGATCCAAGCACCTGGATCATTTCTGCAAGTGGAGGAACACCATTGTTGCTCTCACTTTGGAGCAGTTGCAGTTGGAGGTCCATAGTGCAATTCAGAAGGTTTCCAATCAAGCTAAGCATCCAGGCACGTTCCATAGGAGGTAGTGAAGCTGTTCAGATGGCTGCAGCTCATCTGTAACTCAAGAATCATCACCCTCCATGTTCACTTGAAGCTGAAATCGAGGGAGGTCCATAGAGTAATTCAGGAAGATTGAGGTTACTAAAAGCATTCAGTTAGCATCACTGAGTCACAAGGAAGCTTTTGGGATCATTCATACAAGCTCAGTTGCTCTCTATCATCCTCACGACTTCCATTTTCAGAGGTAAGTTTCTGAACCTCATCTCTTTAATTTAAGCATTCTTTAAGAAATAGCTCGATTCTATCTTGTTCAGCATCATCAGAGGATTGAAAACCCTCTATCATCATTCATTTATCTTTCAGCATAGCCATTTAATTTGATTTTTAAGTTTTAGGGTTCTTCACGATTTCTGGTAAATTAGTTAGATATAGTTGATATAAATTTATGATAGTTACATATTTAGAATCGTGAGTGAATTTAGAGCAAGTTTGGTCTTTACATCTTTGCAAATGGTTGAGAAATGAGCAAGTTCATAAATTTGAAATTTGAGAGCTTGAGGTTGAAGACGAAGATGGTGGTGGCGCGCAATTTTCAAACTCAGGTCTAAGTTTATTTTATTTTGATTGATACCTGTTTCATTAACGACTAAAACGTGATAGCCTAGTGGTAAAGAGTGTTTGTGTGTTGCGCGTGCCCAAGGTCTGGGGTTCGAATCCCCCTCGCCCCAGACCTTTTGATTTTATTTCTTTTTTCACTTCTATGCATTTGAGTAATATATGAATTGCAATGGAACCATGCATATGACACCAAGCGCGCGTTGGCTCAGTGGTGTTGTTTTGGGCTGGTAATACAAAGGGCGTGGGTTCAAACCTGGTTGGTGACAAAACCCTATTTTTTGCCACTTTTTCCCATTTTATTTCTTCACAACTTTAACCAATTATTTAACCTATCAAATTAATTTATTTTCACTTCATTTTTCACACACTTGTCATTTAATATATATCTATTTTGTGAATAATAAAAAAAATCATAAAAAATATTATTTATTTCATATATTTTTATTAGGTTTAAAATAGTATGTTTTAAGTGTTTTTTTCTTAAATACTTTAAGTATATATTCACTTTGTTTTAACCTAATCATTTTGTAAATAAGGTTTATGATAAAACCCTATTTGTTTAGGTTTTAATTAGGCATAGATCTTCATCTTTACCTTAATTAAATTGACTTTTGTCAATTTTCAAAACTGTTTTCAATCTCCGAATAAGTCAAATGATTAGGGTTTTCAAACAATAAAACCTTGTATCATTCTAAATCATTTTCCAACTGTTTTTATAACCAGTACTGTAAAGTACTGGGCCTCTAATAGAGTGTAAGTCCCAAAAACCTTCTCTTCTTAGCTTGTTTTCAAAACTGTATTTTCAAAATCTTCTTTCTGTTTTCAAAACATTCTTCTGGTATTTGAAGGGCATTATTCCCGGTGAAACTCTTCAGATACCTAGGTGACCTTTGTCCATCTTCACTTCTTCTGTTTTCAAAAACCATTAACTGTTTATCATATATATATTCAACTGTTATCAACAAAACAACAAAAATTACTGGTGAGGCTTTGTACATACTTCTTCAAAGGCCTCCACTCCATCCAGGTTAGGCTTTACAAGCTTTCAATTTACAGTCTTTATTTAAATTACTGTCAAATATAAACTGTGCATATATTAGTTTAGAACTACGTTTGAGTATAAACCCTAGGACAGTTAAACTATATATATATATATTATAGGAATATGGCCTAGGATTGAGAATGTCTTCCTGGTGAAGGCTCTTTCCTAATTAGAGATCTGTAGTTCAAACCCCCAAGATGAATTATTCCCGGTGAAACATCTTGGCAAAAACCTTAGAATCCAAATAATAGGACACATCCACCCAAAGAGGAATTATTCCCGGTGAAACCTCTTACCCATTTGCTTAGAGCCAAAATAAGTTCAAAACTACATAGCTTTCTCTTGTGATATAACAAGGACCCTCGATTAGCCTCCTCTTGGGCTTTGTACCAGGACCCACAGGCTTCTTAAAAGCATTTCCAGCTTCCTCTTGAGCTTGTATACAAGGACCCATCAGGTTTCTTATAAACATAGGAACAGGTCTTTAGTCACCTTTTAGCCTACCCTGGTGAGTTTTCTTCCAATTTAAACCAGACTTTAAACAAGCTAAGTTTGTCTCAATTTTGCATTGAGTACACCTTTTGGAATGAGAGACATGGACAGTCTCTGTCACCCTTATCTTCATCAATCTTCCTTAGTAGAGTCTAGGATCTATGTTTATTTTCTCCTCAGCATGAGTCAGCCTTCATCTTGGGCTTTAAACAAGAAGTCTCCACTAGATAATCTTTCTGCCAATCATTTCAATAAAATTCCCTGGAAAGGGTTAGCCTCCAAATCAATCCATCATTTCAATAAAATTCCCTGGAAAGGGTTAGCTTCCACACATTCCTTCATGTTAATAAAAATCCCTGGAAAGGGTTAGCCTCCAAAGTCAATTAATAAATAAATAAAGATTCATTTCTCCTAGGAGATAATTTCCCCAAAAGAGTCAAAACCCCTGGAAAGGGTCAGCCTCCAAAAACATGATAAAGTCAGTCTTTTACCAAATAATTTCTCCAGCTGAGTCAAAATCCCTGGAAAGGGTTAGCTTCCAAAGAAAAACAGTCTTTCAATAAATAAAATCTCCTCAATAAAGTCAAAACCAACAAAACAGTTAGCCTCAACCTTGGGCTTCATACAAGGCACCAAACAATAAAACTCCCTTGTCAAAGAGTCTGCCACAACCTTGGGCTTTGTACAAGGCAGAAAATAATGTTTTCCCTAGCTAAAGTCAGCCACAACCTTGGGCTTTGTACAAGGCACACAAAATAGAGTCATTCATAAATTCAGTTATCCTCAGTAGTTAGCCACAACCTTGGGCTTTGTACAAGGCACACAAATAGAGTCTCCCTAATTAGAGTCAGCCTCAATTCTGGGCTTTGTACAGAACACCAAATAAAAATCCATCAAATAAACACTCTCCAATTAGAGTCAGCCTCAATTCTGGGCTTTGTACGGAACACCAAAAACTCCTTAGTTTAAATTCTCCCCAGTAGAGTTATTATTTCAATAAGTCAATAAAATCAATCAAAAAGCCTCAAGCTTGGGCCTCATACAAGCCAGCTAAAGTCAAATCTTTTATACAGTAGATAGACATAGCTTATCTCTATAGAGAGATATTTTTACTACTCTACCACATTCAAACAAACAAACATTTCAATTTCAATTTTAATCAAGTCTCCCATTTAGGATTTTGAAAGGCATGAGCTGGCAGTAAAACCCAGACATGTGGTAACTTTCCCTAATTTGGATGAGCATCTTTCTTTCATTTAAGAGGCATTTGACTGGTATACTTGCACATACACAAGTAAGGTCCCCCTCTTGAATGAAATAAATTCAGTTATTCTGTCACTCCTTTAAATGTTTGTGGTAGAATAGTACTAATACCTCTCTGTAAAGATGATTTCATGTCTCTTTACTGTAAACAGAGATTTAATTCAAAGCTTCAACCTTGAGCTTTAAGCAAGGCACCAAAAATAATTAATTTCCCTAGTTAGTTCTCCGAACTACATTAAGCTCTGACTTCCACTAGGGATATGTAGGCATGAGGTTCACAAGGAATCTCAGCGAGCTAATAAAATACCAAAAATAGTCAGTTTGTCTGTCTGTCTGTCTTTCTTTAATCAATTCATTTCCTTCTCCTAACAAAAAGGAGAAACTTTCCCAATCATTAGCAATAAACACAATCACAAATGACACAGAGAAGGTTCCTGTAGAGTACTACAGATATGTAGGGTGTTTAGACACTTCCCTATGTATAACCGACCCCCCGGACTCCAGAATTTCTAGTCTAGGTGAAATCCCCACACTTAGCAAACTCCTAGGGTTTAGTTGAGATCTTTTTTTCCCTTTCCTACTCGTAGGACCAATAAGAAAGTTCGTGTGATATCGTAGGAAGAACTGAAACAAAATTCATCCCACCACGGGCGCATTCTCCTTCCAAATTTCGCGTGAAGGGTCTAGCGTGCCGTCCTCCCAAGTGAAACGGGGAGGTAAAGAAAACGACACCACAGTAAAAATGGCGACTCTGCTGGGGATATTAGTGTTAAAAACCTTGGTTTTTCATCCAAACCAATGGTTGACCTGTTGCTGGTCCAGCCCCAATGAGGAATTAGGGATGCCAAATTCCCCCTCAAACAAGAGAGGTCCTGCCTAACCTCTGTGTCTTATCATGTGTTTGCTGCATTTATATTTGTTTATTTTGTTTATTCTGCATCGGGAAAGGGCTTGGTTCCCCCTTGTGGTGAGAAATCCTATACCCGGATTTGAGTGCAACATAAGATAGGATGGAGGATGTCTTCCCGGTGAAGGCCCTCTAATCTTGGTTTCCAAGTGTACTCTTGGGATTTGCCTGGCTGGTTGTGATTAACTGCGCCACTGCATTCCGAGACTGATTTGTACCAGGAGGACCTAGAAACACATTAACCCCACTTAAAGCCTTTTTTTAGGACGTAGAGCGGTGATTACGAAAGTAATTGTCACGCAGATACTACACTCAGAGAAAACTCTCTTATAGATACCAATCAACGTATCTTTAAGGTTGAGCAAAAACTCTGAGACCCTTAGAACCCGTTCTACAGGTACAAAAATCCTTAACCTTAGTTTACCATTGGGGCGGGGATTGCGTTTGGACTTCATGACCACTATACCCTTCAACGCCATGTTTGTTTAAAACTCTTGTGTGTGCATTCATGCATTCATGCATCATTCATTAATAAACAACTAAAAACAAAAAGAGTCTTTTTCGAGTCGTTTTTCAAGGAAACTAAATAACGAACGTTTTGAACTTCATAGAAAGAGAGAAACGGAGAAAGGACTTAAGGATCTATACCATGGATTATGGAAGAAAGAGAGCTAGGAAATACACCTTCAAGATTCCCCAGGTCGAGGAACTGGGAAAGCTCGGAAAACTGGTGGTCAACCCCCAGGCTTTCAAGGAGAAGTATGGAAAACTTCTGCCTTTGCTCAATACCAACATTGTGGATGGGATCCTTCCCACCTTGGTACAGTTTTACGATCCAACGTATCACTGCTTCACCTTTCCAGATTATCAGCTCATGCCTACGTTGGAGGAATACTCTCGTCTGATTGGAATACCCGTGTACGCGCAAGATCCGTACTCCGGTTTGGAAAAGAATCCTGACGACATTATCATCGCTGCAACTACTCCTTTGAATGTAGTCGACATCAGAACTCATATGGTGAGTAGAGGAGGAATTCAAGGATTGCCCTCCAAATTCCTGTTTGATCAAGCTCGGTACTTCGTCAGCATCCAAGATGTGAGCGCTTTTGAGGAAGTCTTGGCTTTGCTTATCTACGGATTGTTTTTGTTCCCTAACATTAACGATATCGTCGACATCAATGCAATTAAGATCTTCTTAATTGGAAATCCAGTTCCAACCTTGCTTGCGGATGCTTATCACTCTGTGCATTCAAGAAACCTGCAGCGAGGAGGATTAATCACATGCTGCGTACCGTTGTTATACGAATGGTTCGTTTCACCACCTACCAAAGTCTAGCACATTCTGGAATATGAGGGATGGCCTTTACTGGTCACAGAAAATCATGTCTCTCACTCATACAGACATTGAGTGGTGTAGTCCTGACAACGACGAAACCAAGATCATCTTCAGTTGCGGAAGTTTTCCCAACATACCCCTTATTGGAACTAAGGGAGGAATCAGTTACAATCCAGCTTTAGCCCGTCGTCAATACGGCTATCCTATGAAAAATATTCCAAGTAACATCCAATTGGAGGGTCTGTTCTTCAAGAACATCGACGATCATGGCAACATGCTGAAGAAGGAAATTGTCCAAGCCTGGCGTTTTGTTCACCGCAAAGGGAGAAGATTGTTAGGAAAACATCTTTGCATCTCCCTGGATCCTTACCTTCAATGGGTACGCGTCAGGGCATTCAAGCTCAGGATGCCATATCAACATCAAGAACCTATTCCCCTAAGGGAACCAATTTACCTTTTCTCCACCGATGTTGAAAAACTGCAAGCGGCATTAAACAAGGTATGCCAAGAAAGGAATGCTTGGAGGAACAAGTATCGAATTGTCAACACGGAAAATGTTGAAATTCAAAACATCCTAAGAAGGAAGGATGAGTTACTTGAAGTGCTCGATCGACAAGTGACACAATCATCACTTTCTCATCATATCCCTCCTGCTTCCTGGATCATCGATCAGCTCACGTCAGAGAACGCTCAGCTCAAGAAACAGAAGAAGATGTTAGAACGTGAAGTCGGCACATCATCAAAGTTTTAGAGTCCTTTCTCTCAGTTTCTCTGTATTTCCATTTTCAAAGTGTGTAAAAACGGCATTTTCGCTTAATTAATAAAAGTTTGATGTTTCATAACGTAATTGTGGTGTTTCCTTGAAAAATAATAACTTAATTGCATATCATGCATCGCTGTAGTCGTACGCACTGACACGAGAATTGTCGCGGATCTAAGAGTTACTTTCCTTTCTCCAGAAAGAGAGGAGGAGAAGGAGGTGAACCAAGACTTTCAAGCTGTCTCATCCATACAACACTCGTTCAAGTCGCAAGAAAAGAATGGAAGACTTTGAGCAAGAGAATGAAGAACTCAGAGAAGAGATTAATACTCTCAAAGATACTGTTGAAAGACTCAATAGTATGGTAGAAGCCCTGGTAGTTGCGCAGAATCGACCAACGCCAGAAGAACCGCAAAGGACTGTGGTTTCCGAGATTGTTTCTACTCCTATTCCTCAGTATACCATGCCGCCTGATCGACCTTGGGGCATGCCGTATAACTTTACTCCAGAAGGGTACATACCTCCAGCTTCTGAAGCTCCAAAAGTCACCATGGATATGCGTCCACCGGAGGGTTACAAACCTCTGGAAATTGAAGTTCCAAGAACAATGGCAATGGGTTTCGCACAACAGAACGCTGAGATACCAAGATCTGCTATCATGGCTTCTCCACGACCAATTATGCATACTTTTCCCCCGCAGGGCGAACAAGTATATCATCACGCTCCAAGTGAGGATGCTGGCGTGTATGAAAGATTGGACGAGTTCCAAGAACAGTTTCTGCAAATGCAGAAGGAACTCAAGACTCTCCGAGGACAAGATCTATTTGGAAAGAATGCTGCAGACCTCTGTCTGGTTCCAAATGTTAAGATTCCTCACAAATTCAAAGTACCAGAATTCGAGAAGTATAAAGGGAATTCATGCCCACAAAGTCATCTTGTGATGTACGCTCGAAGAATGTCAACTCAGACTGATAATCAACAATTGCTCATTCATTATTTTCAAGACAGCCTGACTGGTGCTGCACTCAAATGGTACATGAACTTGGACAGTTCAGAGATTCGTACTTTTCGAGACCTTAGAGAGGCCTTCGTCAAACAGTATAAGTACAATCTGGATATGGCTCCCGACAGAGATCAACTCCGGGCCATGACTCAAAAGGATAGAGAAAGCTTCAAGGAATACGCTCAAAGATGGCGTGAAGTTGCTGCTCAAATTTGTCCACCACTTGAAGAGAAAGAAATGACAAAAATCTATCTCAAAACTTTGAGTCCATTTTACTACGGACGAATGGTTGCAAGTGCACCAAGTGACTTTACCGAGATGGTAAACATGGGTGTGCGTTTAGAAGAAGCAGTTCGAGAAGGACGCTTGAACAAAGAACCAGAATCTTCTGTTGGTCCAAGGAAGTATGGAAGTTCTTTCCAGAAGAAAAAGGATCAAGATGTCAGCAATGTCTTGCACAAAATCAAGAAGAAATTCCAACCTCAAGTTGCAACAATAACTCCGGTTGTTAACTCAGCGCCAGCTTATCAACCTCAGGTCTCGCAACAACAAATTCAACAAAGGTCGCAGCAACCTCAGCAGCAGGTTCGACCTCCAAATTACAACAATCGGGCTCCAAGGTATCCTGCCTTTGACCCCGTACCAATGCCGTATGCAGAATTGTTTCCAACATTACTGGCAAAAGGACTCATTCAGACAAGGAGTCCTCCAAATCCTACAAATAGTTCCTCACCATGGTATAAGGCTGACCAATCTTGTCCCTATCATCAGGGGGCACCAGGTCACAATATTGAGAACTGTTTCCCTTTCAAGATTGACGTCCAACGATTAGTGAAAAGCGGAATGCTATCCTTCAAAGATACTAATCCAAACGTCCAAGCAAATCCTTTGCCGCAGCATAAAGGAGCTTCAGTAAATCTGATAGATCAACACCCCAACGTCATTCAAATCTACGACATTCGTCAGATAGGGGAAAATCTTGTCAAGATGCACGCTAAACAAGCTGGGTACGGTCATGTACCACCTCACAACTACTTCACATGTGAAATTTGTCCAAAGAATAATCAAGGATGTGCCATAGTTCAAGCTGCATTACAAGAACAAATGGACTTGGGATGGATTCAACATATCCGAGTCAGAACTGAACATGACATCAACATGGTTCAAGGATGTCCAGGAGAATACAAAATCTACAAAGTTGAAGACCTTGAAGGATCGGTAGTCAGGTTCCACAAAACTTTAAATGGACTTGCCTACTTTGGAACAGATTTCCACGCTTACAGTAGATGCGAAATCTGTCGAAGAAATTCACGAGGATGTTTGCGTGTTCGCAACGATATTCAAAAGCTGATGGATGACAATACCATTACTGTTCTTGCCAACAGAGAAGATGATGAAGTCTTTACCGTATCTCCTCAAATTAATCAAGATGAACCTATGCAAGTTAAGTATGATAGCAGGAAGACAGCAATTGCTCCGTTAGTCATCTACTTACCAGGTCCTGTACCGTATGAGTCCAGCAAGGCTATACCATACAAGTACAATGCTACATTCATTGAAAATGGTAAGGAAATACCATTACCGTCTGTTGTCAACATTGCTGATGTTAGTCGAGTCACCAGAAGTGGACGAGTCTTCAACAGAACAACGGAAAATGTGGAGAAACCTTCGGAGGAAGTACCACATAGGCAAGACAATCATCCGACCAATGTTGTTCAAGCGAAAGAAAATGATGAGATCTTGAAGTTAATCCAGAGGAGTGAATACAACATTGTAGATCAATTACTACATACTCCATCTAGGATTTCTGTTCTTTCCCTGCTATTGAGTTCTGAAGCTCATAGGGAAGCTCTACAGAAAGTTTTGGAACAAGCTTTCGTAGAACCAAGTGTTACAATAAGCCAATTCAACAACATCATCGCCAACATCTCCGCCGGAACTAACCTAAGTTTCTGTGACGAAGATCTTCCTGAAGAAGGAGTGGACCACAATCTTCCACTTCACATCTCAGTTGGCTGCATGGGTAATACACTCACAGGAGTCCTAATAGACAATGGATCCTCTCTCAACGTCATGCCTAAATCAACATTATCAAGATTATCTTTCGAAGATTACCCTCTAAGAAAAAGTCATGTCATCGTCAAAGCATTTGATGGATCAAGAAAGTCAGTTTTCGGAGAAGTAGATCTTCCCATAACTATTGGACCTCAGACGTTCAAAATCACTTTCCAAGTTATGGACATTCCAGCACAATACAGTTGTTTGCTAGGTCGCCCATGGATTCATGAGGCTAGGGCAATTACTTCAACACTTCATCAGAAACTGAAGTTCATAAGAAATGATAAATTGGTAACCGTATGTGGAGAACGAGCTCTGATCGTCAGCAACCTGTCATCATTCTCCGACATAGAACCAAAAGAAGTTGTTGGAACTAAATTCCAAGCACTTTCCTTGGACAAAGGAAAGGAGAAAGCAGCGTCTATTTCTTCATACAAAGATGCAATCCAAGTTGTAAAGGATGGTACTACCAGTGGTTGGGGGCACATTAATATTCCTACCAACAACAAGAACAGAACGGGAATTGGATTCTTTCCAACATCATCAAAAGCTATCCCAGGGATTGAGGTAGTTCTCCCAATTCAAGAAACTTTCTGCAGTGGAGGTTTTCTTCAACCTGTTCAACAAACAGTCAATACCATCGGTACGGAAAACACCGATGAAGAGGAATGGTTATCCTATCTTAACAAAGCAGGATACATCTCCCTACCAGAGTCTGATTCACCTTGCTGTTATCCAACTAAAAGATCTGAAAGTAAGACTCAACCAAGAAGTGATGAAGTTACTAACAGCTTCACCACCAGAAGTCATGATTCATCAGAAGAAGTTCCTCCTATCCCCGAAGAGACTTGAATTACATTAGGAGAACCAAGCGGAAAATTCGACTACATGGTGAAATACTCCGCTCCTGAAAATTCAAGAATCTCTCTTGAAGATATTGTTCCAACTGGATGGAACATTGATTATGAGTACCTCTCTCAGCCAAAAGAGATGTATAACCCTTGCTATTCATCATCATCTACTGGTGAAATCATCATTGAGGATTATATCCCCAAGTCACCTTCCGAGGCTACGGATCTAGAGTTCACATATCTAGTCAATGCCATCTTGGGAGAAGAGCAAGACCAAAATACAGAAGAGGATGATCTCGAAAGTGTCTCCGACAACGAGTCTCTCCATTCAGAAGATTGGAAGTTTCCTCAAAAGAAAGTTCGACATACTCCACTCGGAAATGGGTATGCTAACACCGCTCAGTCTGCTGAAGTAGAAGAAGATCGTCTGAGTGTTGCAAAGACAGTGGTTGGTAAATCAAGACCTACCACAGGCCAGCTTAAGCCTAAGGTTCCAGATTACTTAGTGCACAATGGGGTTCGCCACTACTGGACAGCTGTTGAAGTTTCAACTGTGGTTCGCACTCCTAAGTAGGAACTTTCACCGTTATTTTGTCCTCTCACCATAGCCCAGGGTGAAGAGATGTTTCATAGGGCTTTGCATTTTACTATTTCTTAGGAAAATGTCCCTCTTTGCTTCGCCCAAAGCAATAGAGTTTTGTTTTATAGGGTCTTTGTTTCAAGAAATGACTGTCAATAAATAAAAATGTCATTCTGTTCCTTCGTTTAGTTTTCCCTTTTCTTTTTTCGGAAATTGGTAATCCTAAAAAACACCCTTAAAAAACATCAAATATTCCATTAACTGCATACACCGAGTCTTCCCTCGTTGTCTAAATAAAACTTATCACACATATGCAGATTAATCATAAAATACCCCGTTGAAACGTGCGACCGTATGACTTCTCCAAGCTTTGAGTTTCCTGTATTCGAGGCAGAGGAAGAAGAAGACGAAGAAATATCAAAGGAAATTTCACGATTACTTCAACAAAAGGAAGAGGCCATTCAGCCATACAATGAGCCTCTAGAGATCATTAACCTTGGTTCCGATGGAAACAGAAAAGAGGTTAAGATTGGAGCTTCGCTCAGTTCAGAGATCAGAGAGAGTTTGATACAACTGCTCAAAGAATTCTCAGATGTCTTCGCTTGGTCTTATCAAGATATGCCAGGGTTGGATACCAGTATAGTGGAGCATCACTTGCCATTAAAAGCAGAATGCCCTCCGGTCAAGCAAAAATTGAGAAGAACTCATCCGGAGATGGCCATGAAAATCAAAGAGGAAGTTCAAAAGCAGATCAACGCAGGTTTCCTCGTCACTTCAGAATACCCTCAGTGGTTAGCTAACATTGTTCCCGTTCCTAAGAAAGACGGAAAAGTCCGCATGTGCGTCGACTACAGAGATTTGAACAAAGCTAGCCCTAAGGATGATTTTCCTTTACCACATATTGATATGTTGGTAGACAGTACAGCAAAATCCAAAGTTTTCTCGTTCATGGACGGATTTTCAGGATATAACCAAATCAAAATGGCACCTGAAGACATGGAAAAAACAGCTTTCATCACCCCCTGGGGCACGTTCTGCTACCGTGTTATGCCTTTTGGACTAAAGAACGCAGGGGCAACTTATCAAAGGGCCATGACTACGCTTTTCCACGACATGATGCATAAGGAAGTGGAAGTCTATATGGACGACATGATTGCCAAATCAGAAAATGAAGAAGATCACATACAAAATCTGACAAAGTTATTTCAACGCTTACGGAAGTTTCAGCTTCGCCTGAACCCCAACAAGTGTACCTTTGGTGTCTACTCAGGAAAACTCCTTGGTTTCATTGTCAGCAAACGAGGAATTGAAGTAGATCCAGACAAGGTCAAGGCAATTCAAGAAATGCCTTCCCCCAGAACCGAGAAACAAGTTAGAGGATTTCTTGGACGTCTGAATTACATCTCGATATTCATACATCTCATGACAGCAACTTGTGCTCCTATTTTCTAACTTCTACGGAAAAATCAAAGTTACGTCTGGACAGACGATTGTCAGAAAGCGTTCGACAGCATTAAGGAATATCTGCTCGAACCACCCATCTTATCTCCTCCAGTGGAAGGAAGACCTTTGATAATGTACTTAACCGTCTTAGAAGATTCCATGGGTTGTGTCCTTGGACAGCAAGACGAGACGAAGAGAAAAGAGCATGCCATTTACTACCTGAGCAAGAAGTTCACTGACTGTGAATCCCGCTACTCCATGCTCGAGAAGACGTGTTGTGCTTTGGCCTGGGCTGCCAAGCGTCTCCGCCAGTACATGATTCGACATACTACTTGCTTGATCTCTCATATGGATCCAATCAAGTACATCTTTGAGAAGCCTGCTTTAACTGGGAGAATTGCCCGTTGGCAGATGTTCTTATCAGAATATGACATTGAGTATCACGCACAAAAAGCCGTGAAAGGAAGCATTCTAGCTGAGCACCTGGCTCACCATCCACTCAATGGTCATGAATCAACCAGTTTCGACTTTCCGGACGACGACGTCATGTACCTCAAGATGAAAGATTACGACGAGCCACTACCAGACGAAGGACCTGAGATAGGATCCCAATGGGGCTTAATCTTTGACGGAGCTGTCAATGCTTATGGACGAGGAATTGGGGCAATCATTGTTACACCTCGAGGTACCCATATTCCATTTACTGCCAGATTAACTTTCAAATGCACAAACATTGAGGCCGAATATGAAGCTTGCATCATGGGTCTCGAAGAAGCCATGGATCTAAGAATCAAACACTTGGATGTATACGGAGATTCTGCTTTGGTCATCAATCAAATCAAAGGAGAATGGGAAACACGCCAACCAGGGCTAATTCCTTACAAAGACTACGCGAGAAGATTGTTACCATTCTTCGACAGGGTAGATTTTCATCACATTCCTCGTGAAGAAAACAATTTGGCTGATGCATTAGCCACACTCTCTTCCATGATTAGGATAAATCATTGGAATGACATTCCTCGGATCAATGTTATGCGCCTGGATAGGCCCGCTCATGTTTTCACAGTAGAAGCAATCATCGACGACAAACCGTGGTATCACGACATCAAGAACTTTCTTCAAAAGCAAGAGTACCCTCTTGGGGCATCAAAGAAAGATAGAAAGACTTTGAGAAAGTTAGCTTGTAAATTCTTCCTGAATGAAGATGTTCTGTACAAGAGAAACTTCGACATGGTTCTGCTCAGATGCGTCGACAGAAAAGAAGCAGAAATACTCATGAGAGAAATACATGAAGGTTCCTTTGGTACTCACACCAATGGACATACCATGACAAGGAAAATACTGAGAGCAGGATATTATTGGCTGACGATGGAGTCAGATTGCTACCAGTACGCAAAGAGGTGTCACAAATGTCAGATCTACGCCGATAGAATTCATGTGCCACCATCTCTTCTCAACCTACTCTCTTCCCCTTGGCCTTTCTCCATGTGGGGAATCGACATGATTGGAATGATCGAGCCAAAAGCGTCCAACGGACATCGCTTCATCTTGGTATCCATAGACTATTTCACCAAATGGGTTGAAGCAGCTTCATATGCAAACGTTACAAGACAAGTTGTCGTCAGGTTTATCAAGAATCACATCATCTGTCGCTATGGCATTCCTAGCAAGATAATCACTGACAATGGGTCAAATTTGAATAACAAAATGATGAAGGAGCTTTGTGAAGAATTCAAGATCGAACATCACAACTCATCTCCTTACAGGCCAAAGATGAATGGAGCTGTAGAAGCAGCTAACAAAAACATCAAGAAAATCATTCAGAAGATGGTCATCACTTACAAAGATTGGCATGAAATGCTCCCGTATGCTCTTCATGGTTACCGTACATCAGTACGTACTTCGACTGGAGCAACTCCTTTCTCTCTTGTATATGGCATGGAGGCAGTCCTACCAATAGAGGTTGAGATTCCATCAATGAGAGTCTTGATGGAAGCAAAATTAACAGAAGCCGAGTGGTGTCAAAGCAGATTCGATGAATTGAACTTAATCGAAGAAAAGCGCATGACAGCTTTATGCCACGGACAGCTATATCAACAAAGAATGAAGAAAGCTTTCGACAAAAAGGTTCGACCTTGCACGATCAAAGAAGGCGACCCTGTACTCAAAAAGATTCAATCTTTTCTCACAGATTCGAGAGGGAAATGGACTCCCAATTATGACGGCCCCTACGTGGTCAAGAGAGCTTTCTCAGGAGGAGCCTTAATACTCACGACTATGGATGGAGAAGAATTCACCCGTCCTGTGAACGTCGACGCAGTCAAGAAATACTTCGCCTAAATAATTAAAAGAACAGCTCGCTAAGTTGAAAACTCGCAAAGAGCGGCTTAGGCAAAAAAGAGCGTCTCGGTGAATCGAAAACCCGAAAGGGCGGTTCAGGCAAAAGTTAGAGACATATAAAAAAATAATGATAATAATAATCAATCCCGGTAAACTTAAAACCCGAAAGGGGTAGTTTACTCAAAAGTTAGGGATATATGGCAAGTAACTGTGTTCAGGACAAAACTTGATCATTAAAAAATCCATAGCGGAGTGTTCATTAGTAGTAGGTCATCTTCTACGAAGCACGAATACCGCGCAACTTGGAGTGGAAGGGAAAGATAACGGTCGTCACGTTTCATCGTAGCCCTTTTCCCGAAAATTACCAATTTCCAACTTTTGTAAATACTCCATGGAATCAAGCATTTGGCTGATTACCATTCCATATATATTAATTTGAGCCTTGTGCTTTTCCTTTGCAATCTAGTCTTTTTCAGTTTCTTGGAATGCATTTTGAATTTAAACAGTCATTTTCTTGAAATAAATGTTTTCATAAAAATAAAATGAATTTACTCGCAAAAATAAAGGTGAAATTTCTTTCTGAGGTTTACAAACAATAGGAAGAATGCAAATAGTTGCTCCGAGAACGGTTGAGACTCCGGGAACCAAGTTTTCCCCATGAGGTCGCTTTGCGAACATCTCCCGATGACGGATCTTTACTTCAATTCATATTACTTACTTCGGACAGCGGACAACTGATAACCAGATATTCCCAACAGAGTTCGAACTCCAAGAAGAGGACATCTTCTGATCCACAAGAATTTCAGTCGTATCATAGGATTTTACATCCGCGACAATTCCATTCACATTCACTTTACATTTTATCATTGTCATAATATTCATGCATACATTACATCATAATTGCATAGTCGAATCAGCCTTTGATCCTGTGAATGCCTAAGTCATTGAGACATGAACTCGAGTTTCCCCTGCAAGTTCCGGAGAAACTTTTTCCTTCGAGACAACAGTTCATACACAAGGATCTCCCCAAGCAAGTCAATAGATGGTAGTCTCCCTCAAAGAGATAGTTTGTTCACTTTTGGAAATCCTCAGCCGAGATTCTCCTGTAGAGCGACACTCGACAGTCTTCTTCAGATAAGACAGTCTGCTTCGCATTTTGGAATTCCCTACAAATTTGGTATTTTCCTAGCAAGATCCGGAAATGCCCTTTTTGAAAGCAATTCAGAATCTCCTAGTAAGATTGACAAATGATTCCCCCCAGCAGAATCAGTGAATGGTAGTCTTCGTCCAGAAGATAGTTCATGATCCCCAGCGGAGTCAACAAATGGTAGTCGTTCCCCAAGGAAAGACAGTTTGTTTGTTAAATACTCAAGAGATCGACAAACGGCAGTTTCTTCAAACGGTTTGTCTGTTTCTGGGATGCTTAGTTCCCCACAGAGTCGATGAATGGTAGTTTTCCTCTTAGGAAAACAGTTTGTTTATTCCCCAGGCACCAGTCGACGAATGGCAGTTTTCACCCCGAAAACAGTTCGTCCGCCATCAAACAAAGTCATTAGCCCCTCAAAAGAGCGCGGGCCCATATGACAATCTTTCAAAGATGCCAAGTCAAAAGGGAAGATGGTGAAGTTTCTTTATTACCGTCAAATGGTATCTCATCTCCAAGTGCTGATGAGAAGTTTGATGAGGAAACAAACCTTGAAGTTTCTTTATTACCGTCAAATGGTATCTCATCTCCAAGTGCTGATGAGAAGTTTGATGAGGAAACAAACCTTTGAAGTTTCTTTATTACCGTCAAATGGTATCTCATCTCCAAGTGCTGATGAGAAGTTTGATGAGGAAACAAACCTTTGAAGTTTCTTTGCTACCATCAAATGGTATCTCATCTCCAAGTGCTGATGAGAAGTTTGATGAGGAAACAAACCTTGAAGTTTCTTTATTACCGTCAAATGATATCTCATCTCCAAGTGCTGATGAGAAGTTTGATGAGGAAACAAACCTTTGAATTTTCTATTACCATCAAATGGTATCTTACCTCCAAGTGCTGGTGAGAAGTTTGATGAGGAAACAAACCTTGAAGTTTCTTTATTACCGTCAAATGGTATCTCATCTCCAAGTGCTGATGAGAAGTTTGATGAGGAAACAAACCTTGAAGTTTCTTTGCTACCATCAAATGGTATCTCATCTCCAAGTGCTGATGAGAAGTTTGATGAGGAAACAAACCTTGAAGTTTCTTTATTACCGTCAAATGGTATCTCATCTCCAAGTGCTGATGAGAAGTTTGATGAGGAAACAAACTTTGAAGTTTCTTTATTACCGTCAAATGGTATCTCATCTCCAAGTGCTGATGAGAAGTTTGATGAGGAAACAAACCTTTGAAGTTTCTTTATTACCGTCAAATGATATCTCATCTCCAAGTGCTGATGAGAAGTTTGATGAGGAAACAAACCTTTGAAGTTTATATTACCATCAAATGGTATCTTACCTCCAAGTGCTGGTGAGAATTTTGATGAGGAAACAAACCTTGAAGTTTCTTTATTACCGTCAAATGGTATCTCATCTCCAAGTGCTGATGAGAAGTTTGATGAGGAAACAAACCTTGAAGTTTCTTTGCTACCATCAAATGGTATCTCATCTCCAAGTGCTGATGAGAAGTTTGATGAGGAAACAAACCTTGAAGTTTCTTTATTACCGTCAAATGGTATCTCATCTCCAAGTGCTGATGAGAAGTTTGATGAGGAAACAAACTTTGAAGT